>NC_056726.1:1584770383-1584780383 GCF_019279795.1 Protopterus annectens
CTATTTACCCTCCCCCATTATTTTTAGGCTTTGTCCAGAGGTGATGCTCTAAAAGGTTGCAAAGTAGGATCACAGCTCAGGAGCCTGACTCACCCTGGGAAAAGACAGCTCACATATGACAACTGCTGGGTTGTCTGTCAAACAGTTGTGACTGTGCCACTGCTAGGTCAGTTAATGGGATGTTGTCCATATCCATATTACCTGTGGTTATGAGTATGGCACACGTTTGCCTTGTAAAGCTAAGAGACCTATAACGGGCATGTGCAGAATAAAGTACTGTTGCAGACGTGTGTTGAACTGCATGTGATATATTGAATTAATAACATTCAACTGTACAGTGTTCTGCTGGACAATAAGCACATTTGTGACTGATATCTGTAGTCACATAGACATATACCTGTGTTATGTCAGCCAAACCATTGGCAAGTCTGTGAGGAATGACAATGTAATATAATAGCCTACTTATGACTGTTGGACATCTTCCAGGTTATACAGTGATGTCAAATCCTACTGTGCAATCAACTTACTAATGTATGGTGCAGCTATATTAATACAGTATCAATACTGATGTCTCTTTTGTCACCCATGTATGTGTGCCATTGTCTAGACGTCCTGCTATAACAGGTTGAAAAGTATGACTGAGCAGCAAGAATATAAACACCATGTGCCATACTAACATAGAACAGAAAGGTATACCAGGTATCCCCTGCGCGCATGTATGTATGCGTATGTTTAGCTGGAAAGCACAAAACGAATAACGTGTTTTAAGCAGTAAGGTACATAGGTTGCACACGTTGCACATGTGTGTAATATCAACCAACTTCACGCTTCTTAAGACAGAAGAGGCAAACTTCATGACACCCATGCTAACCGACAATAGAGGTATGACTGCTGAATCCTGCACAAATGCACTTTATAAGCACTTACATGAGTGCATGGATCGTGCAATCCCTAACAGAACCAAGATGCTATCCTCCAAAAAAAGGAAGCCAATCTGGTGGTCCCCTGCCATAAACAAACTCTACAACAGAAGAAAGAAACTGTTGTAAAAAAGAGTAAAATCCCATGATTGGAGAAACTCCCTGGTCAGCTTCAGTAAGAAGCTGAGATCCCTCATAAAATCCTCCAAAGCTAGTTATGAAAACAAAATCGCCACTGACTCTAAAGACAACCACAAAGCATTATATAGCTATGTCAAGAATCTCAATGGCAACACTCAGATCTGCACAATGGCACTAAATATACAGAACCAATGGATATTGCCAACATCCTGGCAGATAGGTTCAGTGCTAACTTTACCCCTCTGTCATCCCCTAAAGGGCCCATCTCTATACCAGAAGAATGCAAAGTTCCTGTAATCACAGCAGCACAGGTAAAAAACACACTATCCAAAGCCAAGAACACAGCATCCATGGGACCTGACGACATCCCAGGCTGTGTTCTACATGAACTACAGAACGAACTGGCACCCCACCTAAGTACCATGTTCAATCATAGTCTCACCTCAGGCTATGTGCCCACTGAATGGCGCACAGTGACAGTTATCCCACTCCACAAAGGGGGAGCCACAACAGACCCTGGAAACTACTGCCCAATTAGCCTAACAAGCCTGGTCTGCAAGGGTATGGAGCATATCATCATGGAACTTATAAACAATGACATTGGTAATCTCCAAACTCAGGACCCCACCCAGTTCAGGTTTGTAAAAGGCAGATCATGTCTCCTAAACCTGATATACTTCTTTGAAGCAGTCACCAAAGCCGTAGATGAGGGTAAGGTGGTTCAAACAGCCTATCTAGATCTCACCAAGGCTTTTGACAACATCCCCCACTCTGGAATTATAGATAAACTCACTAAACTAGGTATAAATCCTTATGTCACAAGATGGGTTGCCAGCTGGCTCACTGACAGAACCCACACTGTGAAAGTAGCAGACTCCAAATCCAGCTTCAGACCAGTGACAAGTGGAGTACCACAGGGTTCAGTCCTGGGTCCTCTCCTGTTTGGTATCTACTTCTCTGAAGTGCAGGCCAACACAGAAGGTCTTTGTCTAACGAAATTCACAGATGACTGAAAACTAGGAGCCATAATCAAAACTCCAAAAGATGTGGACATACTACAAAAGAGCCTTGTTGAGACAGATGCCTGGTGTCAAAGCCATGGCCTCAAGCTCAATGCCAAAAAGTGCATTGTCATTCCTTTTGGTAAAAACTCAGTACCCATGAACTACCACATAGGTGGTAGTCTACTTAACACTGAAAGTGTGATAAGAGACCTTGGGACACAGGTGGACAGTAGTCTCTCCTTTGATAATCACATTGCCACAGTAGTCAGGAAATCCTTCTCTGTGGCACACCTCATCACAAAAGGTTTATCATCAAGGAAAAAAGAGGTCATTGTTCCCCTCTACTCGTCACTCATTAGACCCATTATAGAGTACAATGCCCCTTTTGGTATGTACCTCACAAGACATCTGCAACAACTGGAAAGGCCACAGAAATACCTCACAAAGAGGATTACCAGCTTCAAAGAGATGCCCTATGCAGACCGTCTCAAAAAACTGCAGCTTTACTCCGTTGCATATCGCCTACTCAGAGGCAATCTCTGCCTAACACACAAAGCTATGTCAAACCCAGAGCTTTTGGACATGCTCCACTTAAAGAAATCCCAATCCCTATGAGCTACATGCTCTAGGGACCTACACCTCATCACTACAATAAACAGAACATGCTGGAGGGATAGATTCCTGTCCCAGAGACTTCCCATACTCTGGAAAAAACTACCTATCTATATCAAACAAAGCTCCTCATTAGCACTGTTCAAGAAAAATCTTGATGATTGGATGGGAGATAGGAAATTCACCCCGGGGATCACTTCTGTGGCTCTGCTCAACAGTAGCACAGGAAAATAATTTTCTTGGGTGGCGAAAGCCAGGGTACCTTTGGCTAGGCTTATATAGGCCCTAGGGCCAATAGCCTAGTACCTACCTATGAACCTATGAATCAGTGTCAGTGCATACAACAGACATAAATGTGTACAGCTAATGGTTGTTGCATTGTCCTGACACTGATATGGGTACTAGAGTAGGCATGATTATCAGGTATTAATCGGTGTCCAACTGTGTTATGACCCTCTGTCCATGCCTACCACTAACAGCTATATCAACACCTATATACAGTGGATATCACAAGTGTACACACCCTTGTTGGAATCCCAGGTTTGTGTGCTGTATGACAATGAGACCACAGAAAATCATTTCATAATGTTTCTCATCCTGAATGTGACCCCTAACCTGTACAATTCCATTGAAAAACAAACAAAGGTGCTTCTAGGAAGGTGAGCAAGTATTGCCAAGTGAAGATGTGCCATGATGTTAAAGTCCAAATCAAGATGAATGAATGCTATAGCCATCACAAGAGGTGCATACACAACATATCAGTTTAAGGGGGTGCACACTCATTCAACTGGCTTATTGTACTGATTATTATTTCCATATGTTTTCACAGACCAGATTGTTATGTTTTCATTTGAATTGTACAGGCTTTAGGTCACATTAAAGGTGGGAATTGTTTTGAAATGAGTTGTGGTGTCATGTTTCATTTGCACAAATACCAGGCATTGTAACAGGGCTGTGTACACTTTATATTCACTGTAGCTATATGGACTCAGCAGTACCTGACCTGTATAACCAGCCTCTACCAAGGTTGGGTAATCCCCTTTGGTGACCAGCAGCAATACACAAACCACATAGTAGGTTGCTATATTGGCTGTACAGGGACACATATATGCAGGCAACAACTTGAAAGCAAGTCCACCTCTATCTGAGCAAGAATGTAAGTTCACAGGTGACTTTCTTTAAGGCTATGACTACAAATCAGACATATCCACACCACCAAGGATAACTGCAACAGTGTTTCCGCATATGTTGTCAAATCTCAGAGGCAATAACACAATTCACCCTGGACTGGGGGTAAAGCACATCTCATACACACATACCATGGATATATGCAACCTGCATCAGACAGGTTAGGTGGGAACATTGCCACCCTGTCCACCCCTGTTGTATAGGGAAATATGCACATCAACCACACTCCTTCCCTCAGCAATGGTGAGCATGTACATATTGCCTACTGATGGCAACAACATCAAATCTCCATGGGGCATAATAACATCACTGTCTGCCTCCTACATGAACTCAGGCATGTGCTCATAGCTCCATCACACACCACAGTCACAAGGACCTGCCACCATCCACAGGGAAGATGGCCACTGTCATCCCTCTACACAGAAATGAATAGAAAATAGAGGATTATACAATGAAGTGTCCAACACTGGGGGGGAATAAGATAGCTCAGGGCCAGAAGTGTAATGCAAGCTGCTATAGCCATGATAGATTGGAGGGTTATGGTGTAGTTTGGATTATTTGCAAGTAATATCCACTGTTGATATGCAATTTGACAACCATATGAGGTCCTGTGACCTTTTTTCCTGTTTATGTCTTCCAGGTAACATGCAGAGAGCTCGGCTACCAGCATTCTCTGTTGGGGAAGCTGACATCATCACCGAATATGTGACTGAACATTATGCCCTGTTATTTGGGTGGAGAGCACAACACGTGTGAGAGAGGCCTGCCCTGTGGAACGATCTGGTCCACAGGGTAAATGATGCCAGCCTGCGCAGCGGAACTTATGAGCAGGTGCGTAATCAGGCCACCAACCTCATCTGCCATGCCTGCCAATGGGCTGCTGCTGTAGAGAGGGACCAGCTAGCCACAGGTGGGGGCCCAGCCATCCAGCCCTCACTGACACCCACCGAGGAGCTCCTCACCAACCTTGGGGCACCTGCCCAATGCACAAGCCATGAAGCTGAGGAAAGCTCTGTGGAGGTGGGTTGCACCCACACACTGGACGAGGAGCATGCAGGTAAGGCCCCAGTTCACATTACTATAACAATGTTGCTTATCTATTTCTAGCTGTATACTATCTACATGCATATGTCAAATGAGATAGTAGGTCTTGCTGATGTTTAGTAATGCACAAATGTGTACATCTATGGTGACGGCCAGCAAATTTTGTAGTACTAAGGGGAAATGCTGCTTCCACCCTGTACCAAGGCCACATCAGTGGGTACTGGCATTATCTCTCTCCCACAACTATTTAGGTCCCTCTGGTATACAACTGGGACAGCAGCCTGTAGCTGGTGAGTATGGATTTGTTTTGTTGAGGTTTGACAATACACCGGCCATGTTAAGCCCATGCTATTTGCCATGCACACATTTATCACAGCTATTCATAATGCATGATGTACTTGTTCAGTTTTGTTGGTGTTAACTGCATCGCATCACAGTGGTCACCATGGTGTCATATCTGAGGGGTATGTAAAATTCCTCCAGTATACCTCACAACCTGTCAATGCAAGATGTGTGGACAGAGACAAACAAAATGGTGGGATAAATGGGCTACAGTAGGGACATGTATGAAACATTACCCTTCTACAGTGGATACAAAAGGGTACACACACCTATTAAGATGGCAACTGTTCCTGATCTATACAACAACAGACCACAATACTACATTCCACACCTTTTACAACATGTAATGTGATCCTTACATTAACAATTAATGTGTAAGATAGCATTATATGTTAGTGCAACAAATATGGGGTATACACACCTTACAAAACACTGGATGCATATGTGTGCATATACTCAAAATACCATTGTGGAGGCAGCTTGCGATGTACTGACACCATTCACTCTACTTGAGTACACACCTGCTATGAAGTACAGGGCCTCAATGTCACACTAAGTAATGGTCTGCTGTCTGAGAAGTATGTTCATGACATTTCGTCAGTTGTCTGCAACAAAAGCAGCCATGGTTTGCACACATCTTACAAAGCATCAAACGTATCCTATATATGAAATGTGACAGTCAGGAGTAGGGGAAAAAACATTACCTCACCATTGCATACCATGGAAAACAATGCAGACAGTGATCTAGAGGTGTATTAAATATGGGACAATAGTGATGTTGAAAAGAACCAGATGCTCATCCAAAACAAATGACAAGACATGTAGAAAACTGGTTAGGGAGGCTGCCAGGAGACATGCAGCAACATTGAGGGAGTTGCAGGAATGTCTAGCTAGTACTGCCTGTGTAGTACTGGTGTCAACAATCTCCTGGATTCCGATAAGTGTGGCCTATGGGGTAGGGTAAACAGATGGAAGACTTTCCCCACAAGAAACACCATCCAGGGGTGTGCACAGGTAGCAAAAGCATAACAGCAAGTCTCCCAAAGGCATGTGTTGCAATGTGTAATGGTGTCATGACATCAAGGTTCAAACCTACAGACAGTATTCATAGAGATATGTGTGGTGCACAAGCAACACCTCACTTCACCTCAGTTCTACCATCCCCAACTTGAAGCTTGCTGGTGCCAGTGTACACCCTTAGGGTTGCTATTCATTAGCTGGAACTAGGCCTGTAGACATGGTGGAGGGGATTTTGAACATTGCAAAATAACACTCACATGTGGCCCACAGTTGTCAAGCATCTGCAAAAAGGCTGAGGGTGGGGAGGGGTTTCAGCTTCAAACACAATAGTGAACCGAAGCATACATCCAAAGCTAGCTAAGAACAGCTGTATCCGAACACCTTCAAGGTTATGAATTGGCCCAGACATAACCCAGACTCAACAGCTATAGTAAAGCCCCTGTGTGACCTCCAAGGGCTGTGCACATGAGCTGGCCTTGCAATCTGGCAGAGTTGGGGTACCTTTGTAGGAAAGACAGACCAAATAATGCCAAGTCAAGATGTGACATGCTAGTATACCCCTTACCAGGAATAGTGACTGCTGTATTTCACTTAACAGGAACTTCAACAAACCATTGGTTTGAGGGTGTTCACACTTATGCAACCCCCATATTGTATGCATCTCATTCAGTATCCTCATGACTAACACATTTATTTGATTCTTGGCTGGATTGCACAGGTCATATGTCACATATCAGGTGTGTGTAATGTTTTCAAATGCAGTACTGTGGCCCCATTTCATATCATAGAAGAGGCTGGCATGTCAACAGGTGTGTGTACTCTCCTCATATCCACAATACGCTTTGAAGGTCGTTGGTGTAAGCAGATTTTATTGCACATACACGCACTGCTGATGATGAGCTATGCAAGTCAAATGTCAATCATTAATTAGTGACATCAGTCCTTATATCATCCCAGTTATGTGTCAGACAAACACATAGGGGTTGTGAAGAGCAGAGCAAGCATAACTGACAGACATCTACACATTCAGCAATGATTTGTACAGTTGTGAAGTATGGTCTACAGTAGATGCCAGTGTGCTATACAGATGCACAGCATTAATGTGTACATGGGTGCAGTGTGTTCCAGGGGAAGGGATATCATCTACTAACATGACTCATGCATTCCAGAAATGTATATTGTTAGTAACAGTGATTAAAAATGGCTGCAATGCATGATGTTGAGTGCCATGTGTCATGCATGTCAACTGTTGGGTAATGTGAGGTCTGTGTAATCTCTTTGTGCCACCTCACCTGTAAATTTGTGTGTGGAAGTAAACAATAATGTACAGGTATTAATTTACATATATTGTCTTCTCCTCACAGGTGGCGATGTGGGTCGGTGTTCCTCCTGTGGGGAAATGGATGTCAGTGTCTCTGCAGACTCTGACAATGATGATAGGCATAGTGAAGTACAGGCAGGGTTGTCAGGGGTTGAATCTGTGCCATTGGTTAGCATCCCACTTTTTCCCATCCCATCCCACACACAGACACAATGCCTACACATATCCCATCACCAGTGGCTATAGATGAGGGACAGTTGGCAGGTGATGGCATGGGATGGGAAAGTGTGGTGACTATGGCAAATGTGTATGTAGACACCAGCCATAGCCAGATAACAGATGAGGTCCCACACAGGCAGATGGACAGGGGCACTCATAGGGGGACTGTTGCCCATTATGCTCCTGCCACAAGTGTCACAGCAGGTGTCAACAGATGCATGTTTTAGACTGTCATGGAGCACAGGAATGTATGGAATATTACACCAGAGATGGTCTGAGGCTCCAGAGGGCTACTCTACCTGCTGTACATGACAAAATCCGTGATCTTGCTGATACCCACCGTTATTATGCAGAGGTCATGGATAGAAGGTTGGGTGAGGTGGTTACAATCTTTGACCGTGGGATGTCTGTGCTAGAGCATGTGGTGGGAGTAGGGCATCGGCCACATGGACGTGGGACAGCACCACGAACAGCTGAAGGTCTATGTGGCCATGCAACATCTCAGTCACGCACCCATAGTGGCAGCACCAGCAGCTCCACTGTAGAAGGGGTGCTGTCCACACTATGACACAGCAGGCCATGGGCACGTGGTCCTGGATGGTCCCAACAGGGATGCAGATTGAGCAGACAATTGTCATCATTAGGAGAGAGTACCATATCTGGCCTTCTGCCTGGTGGTGCCCGTGCAACCCCTGGTATGCCCAGTTCCTGTGTCTGTGGCCAGACCCAGTGAAATGTACACCCTGGCATTATGGTCTGCAGCTGTCCAACATACCCTGTATAGGGCAGCCACATGACAGAACTGTGTGCATCCATGCACACACACTCACACACACACACACACACACACACACACACACACACACACACACACACACACACACACACACACACCACCATCGCAGCTAGGGCTTCTCCATGCATACACACACAACCTCTGCATGGCCCATTTAATAACCAACCCCCTAAGTCACACACATGATGTGAACCCAATGGCACAGGCTAGGCCTCTGGCATACTCACACCACACCCTGTGCATATGATGATACCTGTGCCGCATCCCTGTCATCCATACCATCGATACAGGGACATGCTAATATGGTTCTGATGCACAGGGTGAATGTACTACAGTTTAGCAATATAATGCTGTTTAAAGTGTCAGCTGGCATGTTTAATGTTTACACTTCAGGGTGTGTAGCTGCCCAGCCATGATGCATTATTGCTTTTATTAACACTGATCAAATGTGGTCTCCATAATGTATTCTGTTTTTGTTCTAGATGTCTGTGTGTCAGGAGAATGTTGGCCTGCTGTCCTTTCCTACATGGGATGTGGCAGTGTGGTAACACATTGACTATGTCATATCCAGGACACAGCTGAACACAAGTAACAGGTCTGTATAACAGTTATTGCATGTGCCACATGGCTGATAGGTCTGAGGTGTGTATACAGGTAAGTGCATGGTGGCTGATGTAAGTGGCTCTTGTACAGTGGACAGTGGTAAGTGTACTGGGTAGCACACACCAAATGTTTGTGAATAACACACACACAGAGGCTTTTGTGTTGATGCAACACACAGAGTACTGTTCAAATGGATGTACTTCACTTTGCAGACAACTCATTTTTGCAAATGTAATTCCAAGACCGAATTGCCAAAACCTCAAATCACTTGATAATCAGTCAGCCAAATTTAATTTCACTAAAAATAGTAGTGTCAGGGTATATGTCCTGCTCTCCAGTGTAGTGCAACCCTGTAGCTAGTATAAATAGTTGTGGTGGTGTGAGGGGCACAACCCTCCCACATGGAGGGTGTGAGGTGGCGTAGACCCACACCTAGTTAGATTAACAACTAATTATCCTCTTAACATAGGCTCAACAGTATAACAGCACCCTATGCGTGGGGATATGCACAACACTACCCCCAATGTGTGGGGCTGAACCCCCAACAACCACCAGCAACTATATATACTAACTCCAGTATCACTGTATAGCTGTACAGTGGGGAAAAGGGTATTTACACTGCCACTACTAGTTTTGGTGAAATGAGATTCCGCAAGATGATTCATTTGCAATTTCAGCTTTTGCCAATTTGGTCTCGGTCAAATGAACACCTGGGAAATGGTTTTACTGCAAACTGAAGTAGATTCCTTTACACACACACACACACACACACACACACACACACACACAC
>NC_056726.1:1584782883-1584930383 GCF_019279795.1 Protopterus annectens
CCATCACACAACCAAGTTGTGTAACATATGAGTCCTCACCAACCTTGGGGCACACACCGCAGTACAACATCAGGGTACAGAGCCAACATGCTGGTGCTGGGTGGCACCCACACAATGTACAGGGAGCGTGCAGGTAAGGGCCCAGTGGGGATTAGTACACTAATGTATCAGACATACATTTATCTGTATTGTATCTACATCCATGTGCCAGGTCCAATTGCAGTTGTGGATGGGGTTTTATAATGCAAAGAGGTGCACATCTATGGTGAGGACAGAACATTGTGTATTATTGGGGTTAGTACTGTAAATGTGCAGATATGCTGCATCCATCCTGTACTAAGGTCACATGTGAGTCTGCTGACAATACCTCCCTCTCACAACTACCTAGGACCCCCTGGTCTGCATATGGGACAGCAGCCTGAAGCTGGTGAGTATGACATTGTTCTGTTGTTGCCTGGCAATACCCCAGGCATGTGAAGTGCATGCAATTTACCATGCACACAGCTATCAGTAATAGCTATACTGCTTTATGTAATACCTATATTGCTTTATGTGCATGTTCACTTGTGGTGGGGTTAACTGCATTGCATCACAATGGTCATCACTGGTGCCTATCTGACATTAATTCAACATTCCTGTAGCATACCTCACAACTTGTCAATGCCAAGACATCTCATCAGAGGCCAACAAAATGGGCTGGACAAACGGTCTAAGGTAGGTACATGTGTGACACATTAGTGGTATACAGTGTATATAAATTGTGTACACACCCCTGTTAAGATGCAAGGTTTTCCTGTTACATACAAATTAGGACCACAATATGTCAGTCCATACCTCTTCCCACCTTTACTGTGACCCATAACATGAACAGTTCACTTGTAAAACCAAGCATCTGGACTCATGTATTGCACCTACAAGGCTGGCCACCTGTGAGGGTGGCAGACATAGCATCAGCATGATGTTTCAGTTAGGTATGATACCTCATGCTGCCATATGTGTCAGTACACTCACTGTGAGCTATTTGGCTACAATATCACATACATGGGCATTGTTAAGGCACACAGACCACTTCTGAACATGTATAGGTTGCAAACATCTGGATATTCCAGACACATCTGTACAGAGGACTGTACAATGGTTTACCTTGCTGCATATGAGGTAAATGCTGTTACCACACTATATAAAGTAATGGCAGTGGGAGGTGGTCACCCGCCGTGTATGATACACACATATAAGCCACACAAAATACGATCCTCATGCACACATAAACAGTTGCCAGTATTGGGATTAGAACTCCTGCCTATCTATTTATTTCTACTATAGTGCTATGCAGTTATCAGACATGCCACATAGCTTATACATTTCCACTTACTCCAAATGTACTTCTAAGGTGGATGACATCAACAGGAATACTAAATTGGAGTGAAGAGAAGTGTAACGGGTAGTACACAGGTCAAAAATAATGTAACCCACACACTACATGATTTTCACACAAATACACACATCCAAACAATTGCTAGTATGGAGATTAGAACGCCTGCCTATCTAGTTATTTTTACTATAGTGCTAATCAGTTATCAGACGTGCCACCGAACTTATACATTTTCATCTAGTCCATAGGTACTTCTAAGGTGGATGACATCAACAGGACTGCTAAATTGGAGTGAGGAGAAGTGCAAAGGTTAGTACACAGGTCAAAATGATGTAACCCCCACACTACATGATTTTCACATAAACACATCCAAACAGTTGCCAGTAGGAAGATTGGAACTCCTGCCTATCTAGTTACTTCTACTATAATACTACACAGTTATGAGACACACCACAGAGCTTATACTTTTTCACCTAGTCCAAAGGAACTTCTAAGGTGGATGACATCAACATGACTACTAGATTGGGGTGAAGGGAAGTGTGAAGGGTAGTACACAAGCCAAAAATGGTATAAGCCAGACAGTACATGATTCACACACACACACACACACACACACACACACACACACACACACACACACACACACACACACACACACACACACACACACACACACACACACACACTTGCCAGTATTGGGATGAGAACTCTTGCCTATCTATTTATGTCTACTACAGTGTTATGCAAGTACTGCACACGCTACCGAGCTTACTGTGTTTTCACATGGCCAAAACTGCTGATAATTTCACAGCTGAGGTAAAGTATTACAGGTGGCAGAAAGTCTACCTTCAGTTCCACCCTTACATTATGCTAGTTCTTTCTGTCTTGCACTTCAAATAGCATTATGGCTTGGCACTTCACCAGGTTATTGCATCAATAAGTGTGGCACACCTGGGAGCTGCCAGCAGTACTTGTTCATCAGAGTAGTAGCCCCAGTACTTACTAGTTATGTCCACCCCTCCTGGCATGATTGAAGTGCAGTTTTCTTTGCTTTCACTCATTAACCTGGTGCACTTGTCCATTCTGAGACACTGTTATAACTGCCTCATGTACACAGACAACCCTACCCTCTAAATTCCAAACACTCAGACCTGTGAGAGTTACCTGTATATCACTCAATGTGGACATATGCACTCTCCAGCAAAGACTGGATTAGCAGGTCAAGACGATAAGATCAACCCCTACACCACACCATGACAACCACTTTGACAGCCATGACATACAGTGAAAAGCCACGCACCCTCCTTCATAGAGGCACTCAATGGACATTTATCCAAACAGCTCAGACCAGCAAGACAGACACCTACTCAGACATCACATATCACATGCCAAGGGACACATATTTAACCTACACAGTGTGCCCCTCAACCTAAGTTCCTAAGGCTAAAAACCTCACACAATATAGTGATAATGAGTAAGTCAATACTGAGGCACACACATATCCCACTCACTAAGTTGAATATGGAGCAGGTAACAGCCAAATATCTATCACATGCCAGCATCCAACACATGACACAGCCAGTCATGGCACTCCACAACAACTATGAGTATCACTCTGTATCCATGTGGGTGTGAATGACTTGGAACACACCTCCCTGGACTACATGACAAGATACATGGTTGACCTCTCTGATTATGTGGTTCAGGCTGGTGTGATAGTAGCCCTGAGCAGTATACCACCATCACCCAGAATGATGCTGCAATACCATCAACAGATGATTGACTGCAACATTGGCTTATGTTTTTTGTGTCATTCTCAAGGGATCCGGTATCTCTCTCTGCTTGGGATGACATGACTGACAGACCTCAATGACTTGCCACAGATGTCCTACATCTGTCAGTGCTGTGTATACCGGTACTGACTTAGTGTCTTGCCACCCCTATAATGCCTTAATAGGCATTGTTCCTAATGTAATTACTACCATAACAGCTAGACATGTATGCAATCTGAGAATCATGCTACACAAAAGTAGACATCTAACTGTCAGGATGCAGTCACTCAAAGCACTCATCAGAGTGGAGGACATTAACATTTCTGCTGTAATAAAGAGGTGGTTCACAGCAGCAGACAGCAGCCCTGCAGTATCAGGCTAGAAAATATTCCACACCTGTCAGCCCCCAAACATGGACCACACCACACCTCCACAGGTGGTGTTGTCTCCATATTCATTATGGATAGGAACACCTCCAGACTAGTATACCAACATAATGCATTGGAGATACTTCCGGTACAACTGCCTTGTAGTAATAGTGCAATCTAGACCATAGCCTGCTATGGATCCACATCTATATCCCTAGACTGTCAATGCACATTCCTCAACACTCTGCTATCTATGAAGGTTCAACGCAACACTAACATAGTATGAGATTTCAACCACCCCTCCATCACCTGGGGAAAGTAGCCAAGCACCTGAACAGTGGCCCAATACTTCCTGGGATTCATTTCCGATGCCCTGGACTGGCTCATACTGACCCCAGTAGAGGATGCAACAACCTTGACCTGTGTTGACTACTTAAATATGGGACTGTTGCTCATCCACAGTTGTCAAGGCCTACCTGGTGAGATCCACACAGGCTGTAATCAACATGGAACTCAATATGTCAGCCACACCCCCACCACAAAGTTAACCACCTTGCAAAGCCTCTCCAAAGCTGACTTTGCAGCCATAAAAACAGGGGTGAATGACTTCACTGCACCTATGGTAATGGGAAATAGCTGCATGACTGTCAAATCATACACATATGCACTGTACAAACAGGTACATGAATGCATGGTACTAGCCATAGCCAACAGAACCCAGCCACTGTCTTCCAAACAATGGGAGACAATATAATGGTCCCCTGCCATTACTATAGTGTACAACAGAAGGAGTTCACTGTTGCAGAGAAAGGTGGTGTCCCATGACTATTGAACTCCCTTATTAGCCCCAAACACAACTTGAGATCCCTCATGGAAGAAGAGACTGGACTCTGCCCTTCTGAGCTGGGAATTTCTGGTTAAAGGCTTATAGTGCCTGCATATTTAAACTATTTCTTACTGTAATTGGTACACCTTGTTTGCTGTAGCATAGACTAGATCCAGGCCTGCTGAATCTAGTTTTGTTTGTATGCTTGTTATTTCCCTGAAAAGCTAATTCCACCTATAACGCAGCTTTTCAGTGCTTCTGTGGATCCCTAGTGATATCTGCATTGCTTACTGTACTTATTTCCTTGTTTCACTTGAAAGAAAGTTACTGTTTGTCATTTTTGCATTTAAGTTACCTGGCACTTGCTCACTAAAGCAATTATATAAGTCAGCACTAAAAAATTAAAAGCACTACACCCTCACAAACTCCCTCTAGAGTACATTGCTCCCCATTGGCCATTTTTTTCAATTATAAAGAAATTCCCAATACTATTCTAGCATGTCCAAAGGTCAGTTGTCAATCTCCTCTCCAGTCCAGCTGGTGAATCTGGGAATCTTGAGGCAATGTTACAACTGCCTCATGTACACAGACAACCCTCTCCTCCTCCCAACAAATTCCAACACATGTGAGAGATGCAACTATATAGCCAAACTGGAGGCTAAGCTCTCTCAACTCAGTACTGGCGTAACCAGTCAGGAGGAGAAGGAAACCACACTCACTAAAATTCCCGTCTCACATAGACCTACCACGACAGCAAACCAAACACATAAACACACAAAAACATATTTGGAGGCTCTAAATAAAAATCTGCCTAAGCAGCAGAGACCTCCAAAGCAGACATGCAAGCAGCCGCTACCCCAAAACAAAACACGTGCAACACATAGCTCACAAAGCCAGTGTGCCGAACAGTCACAGCCCGTAAGGCTAAACAACACACCTGATACACTTGTAATAGGTGACTCTATCATCAGGCACACTGACGTCCCACTCACCAGGCTGAACAAGGAGAAGGCCACTGTGAGCTGCCTGTCGGGCGCTAGGATCCGCCACATAACACAAGCACTCAGGTCTCCAAGGCAAGTACAAATATGACTCAGTCATTGTCCATGCTGGTGTGAATGACCTGAGACGTACCTCCCTGGACTACATGAAAAGAGACATAGAGGAGCTCTCTGAGCATGTAGCCCAGGCCGGTATGACCCTGACCTTGAGTAGCATCTTACCCTCACCAAGAATGATGCCACAGTATGAAGACAAGATTATCAATTTCAACAATTGGCTTAAGTATTGGTGTCATTCAAAGGGATCCAATGCCTGTCAGCCTGGGATGACATGCTCGACAAGCCACGATGCTTCACTAGGGACGGCTTGCACCTGTCACCCTGGGCTTTGGATATTGGCAAAGGCTATTGCTATCCCCATAGTGCCTTTTTAGGCAAGGCTCAAAAGACAAACCCACCTCCATAGGTATCACAAGGGATAAGAAACTAAGAGTAATGCTACTCAACGCCAGAAGTCTAAACCTCAAGATGCACACACTGAAACTCTCCTTAGCATGGAGAACATTGATATCTGTGCAGTAACAGAAACCTGGGTCAAGGCTCTAGAGCACCCCAGCACTACCAGGTTATACCTCATACCATGCTTTTGCCCCAAAACTTGGACTGAACCACAAAAGGAGGGGAGTATCAATATTCATCAATGATACCCACACCTCCAGGTTGGTGGCACAGCACAAGCATCGGAGACTATCCATGTGCAACTAACACTGGGTAAAACTGCCTTCCAGTTTATAGCCTGCTACAGACCACCTCCAAACCCAGGAACCCCACTCGGCCTTCCTGAGAACACTGGAAAATATGAAGGTCTCTCCAAACACCATTATATTGGGTGACTTCAACTACCCAACCATAGACTGGGAGCATTTCTAGCTCCAACACCCTAGCCCAAAGGTTCCTAGAATTTATAAACTCAAATGCTATGGAACAACTTGTTACCACTCCCACAAGAGGGGAAAACATACTGGACCTGATCATCACCAACATGGAGACTCTATGCTCCAGACCAGAAGTGTATCCCTCACTGGTAAGATCAGACCATAAACTAATCTCACTGGATATTCACATCCCGACCCCACCCCTTGCCCAGAAAACCACAGTGAAAAACTTCTAAAGCAAATTTCACACGCCTCAAAACCGAGGTGGAATCCTTCAAAGCCCCCGGGCCTGTGGATAATAAGGCCCAGACTGCAAAATCCTTTATAAACGCATTCTATGAACACCTTCAAGAATGCATGGATCATGCAATCCCAAATAAAACCAAGACCCAATCCTCCAAAGGCAGACGTCCTGTCTGGTGGACCCCAGTCATAAACAAACTATACAATAGAAGGAGGAAGCTACTACATGATGGAGCAAAATCCCAAAAAGGGAAGGCATCTCTGATCAGTATTAGCAAAAAACTACGGGCACTCATAAAATCGTCTAAGGCCAGCTTTGAGGGAAACATTGCACAGGACACTAAGGATAATCACAAGGCTTTCTTTAGTTATGTTAGGAACCTGGGTGTGAATTCCCAGATATGCTCAGAAGTAGTCCAAAATGACAAAAAATACACCGAACCCACAGACATTGCCAACATCCTAGCTGACAGGTTCAGTGCAAACTTCTCCCCCCCTTCCCCACCAAAAGGGCTAATATCTATCCCAGCAGAGTGCTGCCCCCCTGACATCTCAGATGCTCAGGTAAGAGCTGCCCTCTCCAAAGCAAGAAACACAGCATCAATCGGACCAGACGGTGTCCCGGGCTGCGTCCTACATGATCTCCAAGAAGAGCTAAACCCAAACCTAAAACTACTGTTCAATCTCAGCCTTACTACAGGATATGTACCCAAAGAGTGGTGTACAGCAACAGTGGTCCCTCTCCACAAAGGTGGTGCCTCAACGGATCCTGGAAACTATCACCCCATAAGTCTCACTAGCTTGGTCTGCAAAGCTATGGAAAGGATCATCATGGACCTTATAAATAAAGATATTGGGGACCTACAGACACTGGATCCTACCCAGTTTGGCTTTGTTAAGGGCAGATCCTGCCTCTTAAACCTGGTTGATTTCTTTGAAACAGTCACCAAGGCCATTGACAAGGGGAAGGTGGTCCACACAGCCTACCTGGACCTCGCAAAAGCCTTCGATACAATACCTCACTTGGGCATTATAGATAAGCTCACCAGCTTAAATATAAACCCCTATGTCACTAGATGGGTTGCAAACTGGCTCAAGGACAGAACCCACATGGTTAGAATAGCTGGAGCCATGTTAGACTCCAAACCAGTTACAAGTGGCGTCCCACAAGGCTCAGTCCTGGGACCTCTCTTGTTCGGTATATATTTCTTGGAGGTACATGCCAACATGGAAGGACTGTGGCTGACCAAGTTCGCTGATGACTGCAAACTGGGCACCATAATAGACTCTCCAGCTGACACAAGCATCCTCCAAAAGGGCCTCATAGAAACAAACAACTGATGCCAGAGCCATGACCTCAAGCTAAATGTCAAAAAGTGTATAGTCATCCCCTTTGGCAAAAACAAAGTGCCTACAAATTACCACATAGGTGGTAATCCATTAAGTACAGAAGAAGTAATTAGGGACCTGGGGACCCAAGTTGATAGCAATCTCTCATTTGACAACCACGTGGTCAAAGTGGTTAGAAAAACATTTTATATAGTCCACCTAATCATGAAGGGATTCACATCCAGATCAGGGGAGATCATCATGCCTCTTTACTCATCCCTCATCAGGCCCATAATTGAGTACAATGCCCCTTTTTGGATGTACCTTACCAGACACCTGCAGCAACTGGAAAGACCCCAAAAGTACCTCACCAAGAGGATCAATGGGCTCAAACAGATGCCGTATGCTGCCCGGTTAAAGAAACTCCAGCTCTACTCAGTGGCATACCGCCTGCTCAGAGGCGATCTGTGCCTGAAGTATAAAGCCATGTCCAACCCAGAATTAATGGACATGCTGCACCTCAGAAAATCCAAATCCCATCAAGCTACGCGCTCGAGGGACTTGAACCTCAGCACTGAAATAAATAGGACATGCTGGAGGGACAGATTCATAACCCAAAGGCTCCCTTCACTCTGGAATAAAATCCCAGTCCAGGTTAGGCAGAGTCCCTCATTGACTCTCTTCAAGAGGAATCTTGATGAGTGGATGGGAGATCGTAGGTTTACCCCAGGTATCACTTCTGTGTCACTGTTAGACAGAGGCACAGTATACTCACCTCAAAAAAGGGCATAGCAAAATTAATTTAAAATGGGTGGCGAAAGCTATACACACTCTGGCTAGGCTTATAAATGCCCTAGGGCAGATAGCCTAGTATGAACCTATGAACCTATGAACTTATAGGCATCTATGAAGACAGACATGCAGCATACACTGAAACCAATCAAAAAAGCCTTTGATAGTTACATCAACAAACTCCACAGCATTAAACACAAGTGCTGTGAGTTACTGCACAATGCTAATACCTATCCTGAGACAACAGATATTGGCCAACGTCTTGGCAACACATTCAGAGTCAGCTTTACCCCTCTCTCCCCTTACAAGTGTA
The DNA here is from genome assembly GCF_019279795.1 of Protopterus annectens. Taxonomy (NCBI): domain Eukaryota; kingdom Metazoa; phylum Chordata; order Ceratodontiformes; family Protopteridae; genus Protopterus; species Protopterus annectens. The sequence continues at coordinate 1,584,791,835 of NC_056726.1, forward strand.
TGCTCACAATGGCAGATGAATGGCAGGCACCCAGCAGTTCTGCAAGCCATGTTAGGCCTGCATTCTCCACAGGCAAGAATATAGCTTCCATGGGACTCCAATATATCCATGGCCGTGTTCTGCATGACATACAAAGTGACCTTGGACCAAATCTGTGTGCCTTGGTCAGTCACAGCCTCACCTCAAGCTTTGTCCCTCAAACATGGCACACTTCTACAGTCATCCCTCTCCATAAAGGAGTAGCATTTACAGTCCCTGGGGATTATTGGCCCCTTAGTCTGACAGGTCCACTATGTAGGGGTATGGACCGCATCATCAGGGACCTGATTGACCAAGATATAGGTGATCTCCTATTGGACCTACTTGTTTGGCTTTGTGAATGGCAGATCGTGTCTGCTTAACCTGGTTGATGTCTTTAACTGAGTCACCAGGGCTGTGTATGACAGTAAGGCACTGCATATAGCCTACATCAATCTGTCCACAGCTTGTGTTACCATCCCTCAGTGAGGGATTATTGATAAATCCCACAAACTAGGCATCAACCCATATATCATTGTTTGTTTTGCAAATTGGTTCACAGAACACACATTTATGACAGTGGCAAACTCCAGGTCAGACTGGCAAGCAGTCACAAGTGGAGTCCCACAGGGATCAGTAATGGGTAGTGTCCTGTCCAGCATCTACTTCTCAGTAGACCAGCCCAACACAGAGGAACTCTGGCTGACCAAGTTCACAGAGGACTGCAAGCTGGGAGCTATCATTAACTCCACAAGTGATGCACACATCCCACAGAAAGGCCACACTGAGACCACTGAGTGGTGTGGAAACCATGCCCAGAAGCTTGACACCACAAAATGCATCATCATCCCCCTTGGTAAAACACTCGGTTCCCAGTAAGTACCACACTGATGGGAGCACAATGAACACTGTATGCATTATAATAGATCTGGGGACACAGGTCAGCAGCAACTTCTCCTTCAAGCACCACATTGCCACTGAGGTCAGGACGTCCTTCTATATGGCACATTGCATTACCAAGGGTTTTGCATCCAAGAATAAAGAGGTAATGAATTTGTCTACTATTCCCTCATTAGACCACTCCTCAAGTATTATGACTCATTTGCCATGTACCTCACTAGACACCTACTACAGCTGGGGAAGCCACAGAAGCACCTCACAAAGAGGTTCCTAGGCATTAGACACACACCCTACACAGATAGACTCAGCAATCCCAAGCTATTCTCTGCATCATATTACCTAATTAGCAGCTATCTATGCTTTACTTACAAAGCCATTTCTGACCCAGCTGGTTTAGGAATGCTACATATAAATCCATACACACCACGCACTGTAGAGACCTCTACCTCAGTACCACAATCACCACAACATGCTGGTGGGACAGGTCCCTTACCAAGAGGCTGCACACACCCTGGAATACACTTCCCATACATCTCATGCAGAGATCCTACCTGACCCGGTTCCAGAGAAACTCGATGAGTGGATGGGTAATAGACAGTTCAACCCAAGGATCACTGCAGTGACTATACCTGATACAGGCACTGGGATGTAACATCGGGTGGCACAATGGCAGGCCCCTTCTATGTGCTAGGCATAGAAAGGCTCCTGGGTCATTACCTACTACACACTTGTGAACCTATGAAGGAAATGACATCAACAGGACTGATAAAGTAGTGCAGTGGGTGTTTAACCTATTAAAATACTTTGTCCTACAAACAGACAAACATACACTTGCAAGATGTGAGAGCAGAATTCCTACCTAACTAGTGATGTGTATCATAGTGTTACACAGTTACCACATGTGCTACAGAGCTTACTGGACTGAGAGTTGCCAAAGGTGCTGATATGGGGAATGACACTGGCAGCCGGCAGGACTGATAAAGTAGGGCAATGGGTGGGAAACATCTAAATACTACTACTTACAAACATATATACCCACATACACATTTGCCGGAAGAGTAGATCCCCTGCTAACCTAGTCATTTGTAATATAGTGTTAAACATTTATCATATGCCTTACTGAGCTTACAGGGCTGACAGCTGGCTGAGGTTGCTGATAAGGGACTGACATAATCTGGTCTGATAAGGTGGGGCACTGTGAAGTCTCGTGGGTGGGAATGGCATAAAACTGTTTCACCTATAAACAAACACACGACTCCTTCAGTCTTGCACACACAACTGTCATATACACACACACACACACACACACACACACACACACACACACACACACACACACACACACACACACACACACACACACACACACACTTCAGGACTGAGACTAGAACCCTTACCCAACTAATTATTTGTAGTATCACATGTGTCACAGAGCTTAAGGGGCTGAGGCCTGACAGAAGGCACTTCAAAGATGAATGATATCTGCAAGATTGCTAAACTGGGGAAAGGGGAGGTGTAATGGGTTTGAATGGACCCAAAAGCTTTTAGTTGTGAACACATGCACACTTTTACATTTGCCAGGATTGAGAATAGACCTCACCTAACAAGTTATTTGTATTATCTTTTTATGCAGTTATCACACACACCACAGAGCTTATGGGGCTGGGGCTAACCAATGTGACTGCTATGGTGACAGACATCTTCAGGACTGCTAAGGCAGGGCAATGGAAAGTCCACTGGGTGGGGAAGGCCTGTTCATTCCTAGATCCTACTGACATTTCTCTAAGTGTATGAGCATGCCCAGTGTGTCCTTCTATAGTACATGTGGGACTCCATTCCAGAGATTGTTGTACTCCAGTCCTGTTTGTTTTGTACTACAGCCATACCTGTCAACATGTTGGTGCAGGATATCTGGAGATAGCCTATCAAAATGTGGGGACAATGGGCCATACAATGATTGTGGCAATTTCTCTCAGTAATATATGGGTTGCAAGGGTTACAGGGCTGGTTTTAGCAGACATCCGTCATATAGGGCATTTGACACTGTCATGTACTGTTTCAGTATCTGGTAACATACCTCCTCAAATCATCACAGTGATTTATAAGATGAATACAGGATGGATGATGCACACACAATGTTTATGGGCCAAATGCTACGCATTATTGCACTATCCAGCATGTTGAAGGGTGTGCCTTCAAGCAATTGACTGCTGGTGTGATGGAAATGGACCAGCTCCTTGGGCATATATTACAATGGTGGAATCTATGTGCATTTATGTTCTGTCCTGGTCTGATTTCCAGTCCACAGTTGGGTAATATAAATCAGACAGGATCAGGGTGACAGGCAGACTTCAGATATATTTGTAGGGGATAGGATATGTGGGGGGGGGGGTCCTGGGCAGATATGCTTGTCTATAGCTACTAGTACTTTGCATTGGGCTCTCCTCAATGGTTGACTGCACTTCAAGGGTCTTGTGTGTGTCAGACTGTTTAACCAGCCTGAAGGTGTGTGCTTGCCACACATATATGTATCGCCCACCTCATTTTGCTTGGATGGCTACATGTTGGGGTCAGGATGTTGCATAGGATGAGTGATCAGGGCGGGGTGTGTTACTCCCCATGGCTGTGACCCAGGGTTCTCTGTGTGCAAACATGTCACCATCTTCCAGGGTTAGGCCTTCCTGCAGTGGGTGATTTCCATGTTTACACTCTAAGCCCTGCCTGTCAGCTGTACGGATTATCAAAGAATGTCCACATCCATGACTCATATATCTTGTTGGTTACCCTAACGAGTGTAGTTTTCCATCACAAGTGTTTTGCAAGTCACTCAGGGTTGAAGTCAGATATTACAGGTAGTTGACATTGCAGTTTCAGACTTCGTACCCATCACACATTCCATTCTACTACAAATCATTGCATCAACTTTATAACATTATCAGAGCAGTATTTCATAGGTGTCCTTCTCTTTGGACCTTCATCACCCCATTATTCATGATTTTGTCCAGATTTCTGGCTCCCTGAGGCTGGCAGGTTTGCTCCTAGCAGTTATCAGTATGGCCTTTCTTTGCATTTTGGAAACTGTGTTATGTTGGTGCTGTGGACCTCACAACACTCCCTAAATGGCACTGTGGATAGGACATAGGCATTTGCCAGATGTCTGTAGGCCAGGTGTGACAGTTACTGTAGCAGGCAGTGCATTATGATGATCATGTTCCCAGGCTGCTTGCAGCAGACACCCTGGGATAGCACCAGTGAGTTGACTGTGGGTGTTACTGACAATTGCTTTCTGTTACTATTGCACCATCAGTCTGGGTGACAGCTAGATGCTGCTTAAGTCTAGGAACATGTTACTGTATTTCTATGGGACTATGGGGAGGGGGTGACATGATTGTACATGTTACACATCTACACAGGCTGTGCTGATATTTGCTTAACATTTTGGTCCCATGTAGCATGGTGGTGTGCCCTATCTTTCAGACTACAGGCATAACAGTATCAACTACATGTCAGATTGTTCTGGCCTAGACATGTGTAGTTTCAGACATCTTACCTTTTAAAGCCATACTGCCCCTGCTAGACCTGCTGTGATATCACTGTGTAAGAGTCTGTGGGTGGCGATTTCATGGGTTTCACCATGTGGGGGCCTTTGCCAGGCATTTCTGTATGGTTGAGTACAGCTGATCTGCTGTGTGGGGTTGGTGGTGGGTATGGGACCCCCACTTTAACATCCATGCATGTGACCTATGACCCCTCCCCAGTTATTTGGCTCACAACATATACTGCAGTGTTATTTGTTGACAAGGGTGGTACTGCATGGTGTGGGTAGGGCAGTACTTGGAATACACATCCTGCTGTAACACAGAGCTGTCAGTTGTCTACTGCTATCCCAGTTAACCACCTCATTCCCTTACATGCTTGATCAATACCATAGATATGCTATTGGAAATGTCCACCCCATTATTTTATTTTGTTACAGAAACTGACTTACCTTGTGCCTGCAGCTGTTGTGAGGGTGCTGATTGAGGGCTGACTATGTCGGATGCACATGATACACTGCCTACACATGGTCAAGTGTAGGTAATGTAATGTTTGGCATCCATTTTACTGTATGTGCGAGTCAGAGAGAGAGAGAGAGAAAGCTCAGTCCCTGGGGGCCTACAGTGTCAGTGTATGTGGTATGCGTTGCCTCTTTGGCAAGGCCAGGACATACTGGGACTGCCTCTATCTGCCTACATGGGCAGGCTCAGGATGTTCCTCCTTCAAGTCACTCTGTGCCTGTGGAGGCCTTGGCAATGGTGGGGGGCTGTGTGGCCCTTCCCCATTTTTTCCTGCTGCAGCTGTTTCTGTAGGATCATATTGTGTACCATGGCACATATTATGACCATGTGTGCACATGTGACTGGAGAGTACTGCAAGGCTCCACCGGATATGTTAAGGCAGTGGAACCATGACTTGAGCATCCCAAACACATGCTCTATAATGATCCTGGTTTGTGCGTGTGCCTCATTATGGCATTCTTGTGTGGGTCTGTGTGCATTTCTGACAGGTGTCATCATCCATGGCTCCAGTGTGTAGATAACATCCTCCACTAAATGGCAATATGAGATGCTACCCTTGGGAAACCACTGATACAGCTGTGAGGAATGCCAGATGTGGGAGTCGTGATAGCTTCCAGGGAAGCCAGCACACACATTCATGATAATGCCCTGGGCATCACACACAACCTGGCAGCTGATGGAGTGTAACCCCTTGTGGTTTATGTAGACCCTACCCCGGTCACCAGGTTGTGCTTTGATGTGGATGTGCATGCAGTCTATGGCACCCAGTACCTCCGGTAGTCTGCTACATGGTGGAAGAGATGCATATTGCCAGTCAGCTCCTCACGGGTGCTGGGGAATTTAATGTGCTCCACAGCATGTGTTCGCATGGCATTGAGTAACTGGTGGAGTATCCTGGATGCAGATGCCTGTGAGACCCCCATGATATCTCCAGTTGCTCTTTGGAAGATACCTGTAACTAGTATTCTTAGAGCTACACATACCTTGGTATCCACTGGGATGGGTTCCCCTCTGTTTATTCTGGATGTCAGGCAAGGCTGGCACAGATCCACAGTTTGCTGCAGTATGTCCCTGTCCACCAGGTAGTGCTCTACTATCTCCAGATCATGTAGCCCCTGGTAGGTTACCCTGGGCCTGAATACTCTTCTCCCCTTCTTCATAAGTCTGGGGCAGTTGTCAGCATTATCCTCTTCACCACACTCAGCCTCTTCCACATACTGATGTATGAGAGAAACAGCAGCCCCTAACATCTTGGTAGTTTTGTCAGGTAAAATTTCCCCAACTGTGTACACAAGTGGTGTAGAGTTTGTGGGAAAAAACAGACTACAAGGTGTTTGCATAGTTTATAGTGGTGTGCTGCAGATGCTGCCTGTGTGATTGGCATAGTATGATACAGTCCACCTGCCAGCTATATTACTTGTATTTGAGTGCCTCTATTCTGATATTTCCCATTTTTTTCTTGTTCCACTTACCATTTCCCGTTTTTTTTTATTTTTGTGGTTTAAGTCCCAGTGTGCTCCGCACACACCCATTTATGATTATACAGCCTTGGACACACCCCCTTGCTTACAAATTCACAGTGCTCCCATTTCCTGTGTTTTTTTTTTCAGGTTCAAGTCCCAATGTGCACTGCACACACCCATTTATCCGCACACACACCTGTTTAGCTAAGATAAACACAGTTTAGCAGAACTGTCTCTCCCGGGATGTGAACACGCTCTTCATTTCATGGTGTAAGACATTACAGCCTCAGACACACACCCCCCTTGCTTAGCTGTTCTTAGCAAAGCGCAAACCTGGGCAACAGTGCTCCAATGTACTTACAACAAGCATCACACACCCCTTTTATGTCATTTACTTCTCCTGGTTATATGGCCATATTAGAGCACCTACATGGTTAGGTGCAATCTGACACTTAGAAGAAATTTGTGATTCAGTAAGATTCCCCTCATTTGCATACCCCACTGCCTTACTCCATGGTTACTGCACTCACACCGAGCCTTTCCCCTTAGCAACCACTGTTCCTTGGTATTGTTTTCATTCTGCATGCCATTGGCTATGATGGCAAAATGCAGATTTCCCAGAAAATTGTTTTTCCCCCCTTTCTTTTTTTATTTTCAGCACAATCTCATTTGCGCACCACTGCCCTATGCTTAAACAGCCAAGACCGGCCAAAAAAAACAGTTGTATTTTATAAAATGTAAGCTATTTTTTATGCCACTGGCCATATATTTGGCCATTGGCATGCCTACTAAATGTAATACATGCTTTATTTCGAGCTGTCATGCCTCTGTTTTGTAATTTACACTATTTGCTACTAGCTGAATACATTTCTGCTTAGTACACTGTTCAGGTACAGACAACTGTCTGCTTCCTGAATCACTAATTCACCTCATTTGCATGGTTTTCACCAGCAAATGAGGTAATTAGCATATAGCAAAGGTGTCCGTGCTTGAATAGTGCAGGACCGCTCATGCACGACCTGGGAGCTCAATCCTGGATCGTTCATCGGTCATATTGCATGCAGCAGCTCTTTCACTATTCCTGCACTCCGTGCAGAACTTGCTGAATCTGAACGTTTGACTTGCAGCTGTAGTAGAAAGTTGGGTAGCCTTACAGATGTTGTATTAAGGTCGTGTAAGGAGAATATATGGTTCCACTTCTGGGCTGTGAAAATGGTTCTGAGTTTGTGTATATTTGTGCAATGCTGGTTTCTGAAGACTTTTAATAATGGTGGTAGTTTTATAGGCTGGTTGACAACTATAAAGGTGAATGGGCAATGGTCACTAAGTGATGGTGGCAGAATGTTTATGCTGGAAAGGGATTTTGGTTAGTTTGGAATAATCAAGTTGCATGTAGAATATTTGGAGAACTTAAAGTTAGGTCTTGTTGGTGCTTTGATGAGCTGAAAGAGTCCTAGATCTGCTAGAAAAGCATCCATTCCAGATGAACTTGATGGAGGATATAGGGGAGCAGGTAGTGGAGAGAAATCTTCAATCAGAGCAGGATGGTTTTCAGCAGGTTCAAGAAACTGCCCCAGTCAGCACCAACTGTCAAGCCATCATAGGCTCCCACTCCCACAACATTAGGGTCTTCCACTGTAGTACCATCATACAGTACAAATATTTTAGGTCCTGTGGACAAGGCAATCCTTCTGTTTTCATCTGCTCTTCACCCCCCTTCCCTAATTCCCTCTCCTAAACCCTCAAACTTACTTCTTACACAAATTACCCTTGTACATAAAAAAATTGAAAAGTAGAGGGGTTTATCTCCTGCCAAATCATTGTAACCTCCCATCTATAGCAGTACAACCCTGTTGATGTGTTCTATCTGTGTTTCCCTATTTATTATGTCATTCTTTTTCAGTCATTCCTATCTTCCCCTTTCCACTATAAAGAAACTAACAGGATGCCCACATAAAGATACTGCTATATAAAATGTATAAACCCCCTTTACATCTTATAAAAGTTAATAATAAAAGTTGTGCTGTATGCCACTTGCATTCAATACATCAAGGATTCTTGCAAATAGCAGAGGTCATTCATAACATCCTAAAACTTCCAGAAATTATAGATTACATTCAGCAGGTTTATGCGGTTGATGTAAGTATCCATTTTTAAACACCTTTGTGTTTACTTATCCAGCATGAAATAACCTAGAATTACTGAATTAGCATACTGGTATGGTGTTGCTATTTGTGAATAACTACTACATAAGGGTGAACCTCAAGAGTATGGATGTCACCCTTAGACTTAAGGTTAAACCCGCCAGTAAGATCATAGGTCATGCTACTTTTAAATATTCTACACATATTGCATTTTCTTTTTTATGCATGTTGTGCCTTGGAAATTGACTTTGAATAAGCAAAATAAATAAGCAGACAGAGAACCAAATAGACAGATAAGCAGATAGTAGACAAAGAAAGGAAAGACAGAAAGAAAGAAAGAAAGAAAGAAAGAAAGAAAGAAAGAAAGAAAGAAAGAAAGAAAGAGGAAAAAAGGAAATATTACTTATTCCTCAAACTGCTGTAGGACAGGTTTATTTTTGACTACAAGGCTCTGTGATGGAATGTGGGTGGTTTAGGTGACATATAGACTATTTATACATCTATGAAACTGATTGGTGAACTGGTCCACAGACCCTTTTAAGCCATGATCCAACCAAAACAGCAGCAAGAACTTAAGTTATAGAGAATTAATGCATCAAAAGGGCATATAAGCTATTGGTAAATAGAATGTAAGAGCAAATGTGCATTAAGAATGCAGGAACTAAGAGTTGTATTCAAACTGCTAGATAAGAAGAGTAACAAAAGATCCATTAACCTAGTGTCTCAACTATATGGTATTGATGTCACAGGATAGAGTCCAATTGCAGATAAAAACTCTGAGACATCCTTTTGAAAAACTCCAGTATGAAACAAATGTATGTTTGTTTCAACAACTGCAGAAACATACACCCGGATTTACTAATCTTCCATGCAGGACTAGCATAGTCCTGCATGGAAGCAGTCATTTAGGGGTCGCAGAGCACCATGCATATTAATGAAGGTGCGCTGCCTGAGCTCCTAATCTTACACAGAGCATGTAAGAGTGCAGACGGCATGTCTGAGAGAAGAGCTTTCAGAATATACATGCCCCCGCAATGAAGAACAGCAGAAAGGCCAAAGAATGAGCGAGACTGCTCATAGGTGTCAGCATATCCCCAGCAACATCCCCCCCATGTATACAACAGCAATAGAAAATACAAATCAAATAAACAAACTTTTTTTTTATTATGAATCTGATTAAAGCTAACCGTAGGTGCGAGGGTTTGCCCATCGCTTAGCTACGGTTAATGCAGTTTAAATGGTTGAGGAGGATAACAAGGAAGATATATGCAACTGAAGCAGTATAACAATAGTGTAGTGGGCAGAGCATGCTCCTTACGAACAGGTATTCCTGGTTTGAGTCCCACTGCAGCACATTCCATTTTCCATGGCAAATCATGTTATGATCTGCAGAACTGACTACTTTGCTGATAAGCATGTTTTAGGTGATAAGCATTTTAAGATAAGCATTTTTGTAGCAAATATTACCAAGTACATGTTTGAACTGCATGTTATATTGCCAGATGGTATAGTGGTTGGTCTTGAATCCAGTTTATTTCTTACACTAGAATTTGCTTAATTCTCTAGGTTGACCCTTTACCTACTTTAGCGATCTGAATCCTCAGTCAGAAGGACTTTTCCTGAGTCTACTTTCCCTCAAGCAACGTGTCCGGGACGTGCTACCAGCTATAGTTAAGGTTAATAATATATTAAAACATACCTAATGTTAGCGCCAACCTGGGTCAAGCGAGCACATTACTCTGCCCCCTTAGTTTTATCCTAGTCCTATTAAAAGCTACAAACAGAGTGAAATCCTAGGCTAGACTTGACTCTATATGGCATTTTAATTTAGTTTCCACAGCACGCTAAATGGAATAATATCCACTAGTTTCCACAGCACTCTAAATTAAAGAATATTCACTATTTACATACCCGAACTTGGTGGTGTATACTAGTGGTTGGTGTTAGCCCCGCTCCGCTCTTCTCCCTGCCCCCTAATCCCACCCACCCCTACTACCTCTACATTTATAAGGGTATTACCACACCACTATTCCAACAACCTATCATTAGGACCTATGAGCTCTCCTCCCTCACGCTGACCTTCCCACTCTACACCTCTACCTATTATATTCTCTCTTCTTCTTTAGTGCCCTATTCCTACCTGTTATCTCCCATATTCTGTATTGGTAAATTGATTCCTAAAAGACCAAACTCTCTTTCCCACCATATTATTTCACTCCTTGATACACCTCCTGGTTATCACCTATGTACTTACCCTCTATGAGAACCAAACAATCACTGGCTTTCAATACCCAAAAGGCAATACTATTACCCAACCTGCACATCTCTCTTTTGTAAGTTATCCTAACACTGTACGGTCATTCCCAACTGCCTGCCCTCATTTTCAATGTACTAAAGCTTGGATTACTAGCCCCTAGCAATACCACAAACTTCTACACAAACTTTTGAAACTCCTCTCAAGGTACAGTCCTAGCCTTACTCTTAGTGGGGACATCTACCCCAACCCCGGCCCCTTGACATCAAATAACAAAAATCCTACCACAGGGAACATCAACTATTCAAGTCTAAACTGTAGACTAGCTAATTCACTCCTGCTCTGTCATCTCAATATTAGGAGTATTAATAATAAAATACATGAACTGCATGCCCTATTGGAAGCTCACTCCTCGGAGATTCTTTGTTTATCTGAGACCTGGCTCAAACCCAGCACTACTGATAATGAAATATTACCACCTGGATATAACATACACAGGTTGAATTGTGCTACCAGGAAAGGAGGGGGGTAGCTATACTTTACAAGTCTGAATTAAATGTCATCATTAATCCTACTCAACCTCCCCAGATTAATAACTCAGAAATTCTTGCAACTAAACTACAACTTAACAAAAGTAAATGTATTAATATCATTTGCATGTGTATCTCCCCAGGTAATAATATACCCACACTTGAAGGGAACCTACATTGGCTTTTAAGTCACTATCCCCAGGAAACCTTACTGTTTGGGGACTTTAACATAGACTGGGGCGCATGCTCCCTATTGGCACATATCACCCAAATTAACCTGCATGCATTCTCTCAACTCATCACTAGCCCTACCAGACTTGGAAAAACAAATCAAAAAGATAGTCTGCTTGACTGGGTACTCACAAATACTAACCCCCAACTGTACACTGCCAGTACCCTCCCTGCCGATCTTAGTGATCACCTTCTTACCTATATACTGAAGCAAAAGCCAATTATTTTGCAGACACCCTTACTCAGAAAAGTCAGAAACAAACAAGACTTTGACCCTGCTAAATTTCAGAGTGAACTGAACTCCTGTAACTGGTCAATACTCTTTCATCTCACACTGGATGATGCAGTCAACTACTTCAACAACAAATTCCTTGAAATCCTAGAATGGCATGCACCTGCCCGCTTTAAGAAAACAAAAACGAAAAATGCACCTTGGCTCTCTAAATTGTCCCGACAAAAAATCAACAATAGAGATAAAATCTGGGCAAAATGGAGGTCCACCAAAACTCCCAATGATCATATTGAATTTCGCCAAGCCAGAAATGAGACCAAAAGATCCATCCTAAATGATAAAAAACAATACTACTTTAATCTACAAACAGCCAATCAGAGAAATCCTCAGAAATTTTGGGCCGGTCTGAATAATCTCCTTCACCCTCGTAAAACCACAACCCCCACCCCAGCCACTGCCAGCGACAATTCCCCTGAGGAGGTCTCAAATAGTTTTTACCACTTCTTTACTGAAACAATACGAACCCAAGCCAACCAGTTACCCACTAGCTCACATAACACTGACAATGTCAGCCATCTGAACATTCCCACTTTCAGTTTCCAACCACTCCCCACAAACTATATTGGCAAACTTATCAAAAAACTAAAGCGCACCACACTATCAGCCGACCAACTCCCTGCTGAATACCTTCAAATATCAGCTGATGTAATTGCCTACCCAGTCTCGATACTTATCAACAGGACTATATCCGAGGCCAAAATTCCCTCCATTTGGAAAATGTCCTATGTTATCCCATTACACAAGTGTGGATCCTCCACAGAATTCTCTAACTACAGACCAATTGCCATACTTTCCCCACTAGCAAAGATCATGGAAAAATGTATACAAAAACAACTTATGGATCACCTAATCCATAATCATCTCCTATCTGATACCCAACATGGTTTTCGTCCACATCATAGTACAACCTCTGCCCTCCTAGCCTTCACCAACACCATAAATACCAACCGTAACAATAACCATATATCCTCAGCCCTCTTTCTGGACCTTTCAAAGGCCTTTGACATGGTGGATCACCAACTTTTGATTCATTCCCTGCAGAATAATAGGCTCAACTACAATACCCTTCGATGGTTCACTTCTTATCTTACTGGGAGACAACAGGCTGTCATTTGGCAGGATAAGCTCTCCAGCCTGTTACCTACCATCTTAGGAGTCCCTCAAGGGTCCATACTTGGGCCTCTTCACTTTTCTATCTTTATTAACAACCTTCATACTGTCATCCCTCATGTCAACTGCATCCAATATGCAGACGACTCCACCCTGATCTGTTCTGCTTCTTCCCCTGAGGAACTGGAATATTTAACCCAGTCCACCTTTCATATCATAGAAAACTGGTTTACTGAACAACGACTGTTACTAAACCCCAAAAAAAAACAAAATGCTCCTGTTCACTCCCACTCTAAAATCCTCTGCCTTTACCTTCACCATAAAAGCAAAGGATGGAACTACTATCACCCCTGAACCCTCTACCAAACTACTGGGTGTTACTATTGACAACAAACTAAAATTTGACCTACACGTGAACCAAGTGATTAAAACTGTCAACAAAAAAATTGGGTCACTATATAGAATAAAAGCCTTCTTAACCCCTTCTGCTAAGATTGCCATAGCCCATACATATTTACTCTCAACTCTTCTATATGCCTCTCCTCTTCTCTCCAATGTGAATAAATCTGTTCTTAACAGACTTTCCACCTGTTATAATCACATCACCAGGTTTGCCACTGGCCAACCTTTCAGAACACACCACTGTTTAAATCTTTTACAACTGGGCTGGCTTGAACTCCCTAACCTTCTTCAGTTCAACCTTATGGTTTTGGCCAAGAAAATCCTTCTACATCCTGATTACACACCTACCCTAAAAAGTATTATTACCCCCTATGGCAATGCCAGAAATCTAAGATCCTCAAACAAACTACTAATTCAATCCATTAAAATCTGCAATACAGTTGGTGACTCCCTCTTTGCTAACACTGTTGGTAGAACCTGGAACTTACTACCAGCTGATATAACACTGCTCCCCTCTCTAACTGAATTTAAAACTAAACTTAAACAACATCTGGTGTTAAAATGGCTTTGCCACTGTAACAAACCTGCCTAACTTAATCTTTACTCTGTTATATTGTTTTATGAATGATTGTATTAAGCACATTCTCTATGTAACTTAACCAACCATTGAATTGATCCTCTATCTTTGTATAATTCAATATGTATGTGTCTGATTGTCCCTTTTATTAATACTGTCAAACTTGTTGTTTGTCTTGGAGCTTTTCTCCCCGGACCTCCGCTGAAAATGGACATTACTCCAGTCAGACAATCCCAGTCAACAAAAGTAAAAGAAAAAGAAAAAAGAAAAAAATGACCAAAATTTTAGTTGCATAACCTACTAAATAAAGAAATTTTTGTGAACTGGAGTACTGCATTAAATGCAGATGTGAGGTGTCAGTGTCATAATGTTGCAAAGTCCACAGATAAGCACATGTGCCCCATACAGTGCATGTACATAGGAATCATGGCTACGAATGGAAGGTAAAATGTGTAATGAATGACAACTCCATACAGCTTCCAAATTCCCCACCTTCCCAAGAACAATTAGATATTACTGTCTAAATTAGTGCAATTGTAAGCGGAAGTAAGCACTAGTAAGCAAGTGTAAGCACCAATAAGCAGTAGTAAGCATATTTAAGCAGTAGTAAGTGAGTTTAAGCCCGTTTGTGTGGGGGTAAACAATGTGCGCACAGGTTAAGCAATACTGAAGCTAACTCTCTGTAAGCATATTTAACTGGAGGTTTGCATTGCTTACCCTAGCTCAAACCCACACAGACCCGCTTACAAGTGTTCAAAAGTGCCTTAATCACTCTGTATCTAATGGCCCTTGTTCAGCCCAGCAATAAAATAAACAGCCTTGCAAGTCTTGAACTCAGGACCCTATACACTATAGTCACAGTAGTTAACCACCAAGCCATCACAGCAGTACCAAAGAATAAGGTATCAGCAAACAAGTCCTCACTATAGTAAAATAAAATTGAACCTGTGAAAGGAATCAATATACAGTCATATGTTCTATAACCCACTACATAACATAAATATGTGAACTGGAGAACAGCAGTAAGCCCAGCTGTGAGGTGTAATTGTAATAGAGTGTTGAAGTCCCCAATAGAACACAAGGACCCCATACAGTGTACGTACACAAGAATCATGGATACCAGGCATATATATAAGATATAATAAATAACAGATCAATGCCAAAAAGAAAATATAATGCAAAGTCTAATGTAAGCAATGCTAAGCATTGCACAGGCCAGTTTAGGAGGTGTAAGCAATGTATAGGCAAGCTAACACAATGCTTACACATTGCTTACACCTCCTAAGCTGGCCTGTGCAATGCTTAGGAGGTGTAAGCAATGTGTAGGCAAGCTAACTCAATGTGCTCAGTGGTATATCCCTTTAAGCAATGCCAACCTTAGATAAGCAGGTTTGCCCATAGCCTAGCCTTTTCAAAACTGGCCAATCACAAAAAAGTGTGGGAAATCAGCCCTACTTAAACCCAACAGGTGGGAATACATATCATAACTGGTTGTAGCTTCCTCTTGCAGGCACAATGGCAGAAAGGGGCGAAGGTGTGCGCTTCTGGGCACAGCGCTGGTGCATCCAGGAGTCCAGAGTCATGACAGGACTCCTTGTCAAAGACCATGAGCAGAGACTGCTGGAGGGCCAGTACCAGGGTTCTCAATATAAGGCGTAAGCCTGGGACCATCTCGCCTGTGACCTCACCAGTGCCACTGGCATACCCCGAACTGGTGAGCAGGTCAGGCATCACTATGCTGAACTGAAGCAGCATAAGGGGGCCTCTTGGAGCAGTGGATCCAAGAGGCTAGAATGGCAGGGGCTGTCCCAGCTGTGTGTAAGTATCACTCCACTATGTGTGTAATAATTCCAGCTCATGTATATCATGGATAGGTATGGCTAAATATTCCTCTTATGTCCTCCACAGCTGCAAGTGAGCAGGTCGCAAACCAGGAGACCAATGTAAGTTGCCTGGAGAGGTTGCGATGTGAGGCAGGTCAGTAATACTCTTGCATGTACTGTCATAGGAAATAATTCTAAAAGTATTAGTAAATTAATTGCCTGTATAAAACCTGTATTGTTTAAGGTAAGTACTGCATACACTAGTAACTCCCCAAAACCTTATGAGAATAAGAAGCTACATACCCTGTACTGGTACTATTTACTTTGGCATTGTGTGCATTTTGACTTATGCAGTTGCTCTGAATAATAAGGTATTACTCATCACTGTCACCCACACTGTCCTACAAAATATAACTGTCTAGGAAATCCTGTATAAGAGTATTGTAAAACAAGGTCAGAATGCAAAACCACAAGAGAATTATAAGACAGAAAGCAGATAGGAAATATACAGTAATATCTATATAGCACACACACATTGTCCATCAGAGCTGTGTGTGCTATACAGATATTGCTGTATATCTATATAGCACACACACACTGTCCATCAGAGCTGTGTGTGCTATATAGATATACAGCAATATCTACATAGCACACACAGCTCTGATGGACAGTGTTTAAGTTGTAGAAAACACAGCCATGGTCTGAATCCTGGGAGTGGAAGTAGGCTGAATACAGAATCATACCCAACAACTGACAGATAAGACCAGAATGTCCAGTATCTGGGCCCATATCTGCTGCCTGTCACCCTGGGAATTCTGTGGGATGATCCCAGATGTTTAGGCAGCAAACAGGGAATACAACTGATTGTCACACATCTATGAGAACAAACCTGTCACTCTAGCAATTCCCAAAACTGTTATGAGAGTAATAAGCCAAGTATGTCCTATCTACACCCCCATGTTGTCAAGCTGTGACCAGAGTGTGTACAGTAATAGAGTGAGATGTATGTGCATAATACTAATGTGTAACCTGTTACTTTGTATGGCAACATTCAGGTAGTGCTAACAAACATTGCTCCCACAGGTACGTAGGATACGAACACTGTGCCGAGAAAAAAAAAAGCTTGATACACTGTACTGGTACTGATTACTCTGGTATTGTATGGAACTGTGGGTGTTGCAGTTGCTCTGAATAAAAAGGTATCACTGATCACTGTCACCCACACTGTGCTACATAATATAACTGTGTAGGAAAGCCTGTATAAGAGTGTGGTAAGTCACTAAAAGTTGAAGAGGGCAATAGTCTAGATATGTCTTGGCTCACCTGCATGAGGTGAAGACATGGCTAGAGTCTGTGCAGAAAGACATGGACAGCTATGTGCACAACATCAACCTGGAATCTGGGAGTATGTGTAGAAACAGTTAGTTAGTGTTAACAAACATTTCCCCCATGGGTATACCAGGTAAGAGATGTATACTGCAGGTA
Source organism: Protopterus annectens (assembly GCF_019279795.1). NCBI lineage: Eukaryota > Metazoa > Chordata > Ceratodontiformes > Protopteridae > Protopterus > Protopterus annectens. Next base: position 1,584,809,122 of record NC_056726.1, read on the forward strand.
AAACCAGTTCATGTATAAAGATGACGACAGCCATATCACTGTCTAAACTAAGGCTATGGGGTTGTGTAGTAATACTTGTAAGGTACAAATAACAGCACTGACTAGGAAAGTAATGTGGACTACAGGAATATACTAGTTGTTAATTGACATATTTCTCTCCACCCACCATATCTCCAACAATAAACTACATATCCAACTCAACTGGTATGTAATGACTTTGCTGTTCTGTTGGGACATATGTCCTTTCGGTTGATAATTATTTAAATCTGTTTCCATGCATGTGCTATATTGAAATACTCCAACATTGGTGGCATGGTGCCATCTATGCACCTGCATGCTGTTGTTATTACCACTGTGGTCTCATATATGCATATGTTCCATTTGCTATGCAACTGTTCTGTATCTGGTGGCTGGGTTAATGGGAATATCTATGCATGCTGTTATACCTAACCCTGGAATGTATTGACTATTACTAACCCACATATGTTGATACACCATAAACACCATAACATGTATGGGAATGCGGGTCACAGCGGACCCACCTGTCCCACTTCAGCTGGCCATGGCACCGGGCATCAGCACATCTGGGGTCCAACCCAAGACCTCCTCGTCCATTGGTCCTGCACCACCTTCGGGTGAAATTGCCTCAGGGTATGAGGCTCAACCCCCCAGGTCTGGGTCGTGGTGCATAGAGAGCTCCATCAGCAGTTTGGAAATCTTGTACACCAGCTCAAGGGCTGTGTGTCACGACTAGAGGGTCGGCCTGTCTCACTGACTCAGCCCCCAGCACAGCCACCTTCGGGGCTGTGAAGGTGCAGTGGTGACTGCCCATGGGTGGGGATGTCAGTCCCACTGTTTTTACTAGGGGGCTCATGAGCAATCTGTTCCCAAAAAAAAATATCACCCCATACATAGCTGTCCATTTCACACACGTGTCCACTGGACACATGTAATCTGGTCTAATTGGCATCACAACATATTGATGTTGTCCTCACACCTCTCTCATGGGTGTTGCTGTAGAAGAAATGGGGAGCTAAGGACCTTCCATACACCCTCCTGCACATCCCTAGCTATTTAGCCTACTGTTTTTCCCACTTTGTGCCCCTTTTTCACCACTTTCCTATCAACCCTTTTTTTCTTTTCTTTTAAAGAAATTAGCGCAGAGATAAGCGGGAGTAAGCACTTTTAAGCAGTAAGCGGGTTTAAGCTTGTTTGCATGGGGGTAAGCAATACCTACACAGGTTAAGCAATTTAGAAGTTGAGTATAAGAAACTGTAACCAGAAGTTAGCAGTGCTTACCTCCTCGCAAACCCAAGCAAACCCGCTTACAACTGCTTAAAAGTGCCTTAATCACTCTGTATCCAATGGCCCTTTTTCTGCCCAGCAACAAAATAAACAGACTCTACAAGGCTTGAACCCAGGGCCCAGCACTCACTCTGTATCCAGCAGCCCTTCTTCTGCCCAGCAACAAAATAAACAGCCTCTACAAGTCTTTAACCCAGGGCCCAGCACACCATAGCCAACGTGATTTACCCCTAAGCCATGTCAGACATACATAACCCTGATGTTTTCACAGACATATCATCCAGCCCAGTCATTCAACAGTACAGGAAATTTATTTAAACATGTAGATGCATGTGTGTGTCATATATTAATATCTAAATAGATATATACATATCTATATATGTAGATATAGATAGATATAGAGAAATACATATATATATATATATATATATATATATATATATATATATATATATACGCACACATACATACATATGCATACGTCTATAGATATATATATGTCTACATCTATATATATATATATATATATATATATATATATATATATATATATATATATAAAAGCAGACATATATATCTATATACGGATATATAGACATACATCTGTAGATAAAAATGGGAACATAAAAACATATATGTACACATGCACCATTAATGGGGTTGAGAGGCAACAAACATACGTCTTGTACAAATAGGTATTCCCCCCACAGCTAAACATGTCTGCCCAGCAATACACTACCAACTGTTGCAGATCCCATAACCAGGACCTGACATGACATGGGCACAAGATGTTAACAGTACTCCGTCCCACCTGTATGATGTTAGACTGGTATCAGTAACATATCATTCAGTGCAGTCTGTCTCGCATAGGGAATGTACAATGTGGAAGCAATCAACATCCCTAGGATACATATACACAGACACATATACACAGATATCGATATACCTATATATATATATATATATATATATATATATATATATATATATATATATATATATATATATATATATATATATATATATATATATATATATGTAACTACACATACACACACAGAGATATGTATAGGAAGATACACATAGATATGTATAGGAAAATACATATGTAGAAGGTGGACACAATATGGAACATCCACTATGCCTACAGTTACCACCTTACCAACTGGACACCGTATGAGCCACCCATACAAATGACAATCATTGCCTGCAACATATATCCACAGAGAGGTCAAATTATATAACATCACACACAGGTTTACATACATGGGAAAGCTTTATTTGTGTACTATTACAGTTGTATATGCCATGTCATATAGCTGTTTAGACACTGGCATCCATATAAACAGAGTAATGCAACTGTGAAACAGTTGTACTAATACAGTAGTCTGGAAAGGTTTACATATGTTGCTGTCCAGGCTGAGGACATCAAGTAGTACAATAGTAAAGACAGTCTGGGCCACAGGATACCACACAATCAACAGTAAGCAATGCAGATGTATAGTCCAGAAACTTCTATCTACACTCTGTACACAATCCCTAGGGGGTAAAGACCTCAGCTGACACAACGGGATGTACCTGTTACATAACAAGGCATAACTGACACCATCACAATCACACTGACAAACAGAACAGTCTGTATGGCAGAAGGCAGTAGGCCTGCATTTACCCAAGGTGGCTTATATGGTAATGTACATCCAGATACCTTAAGGCAGCTTACCCTTGATACCCCCACATGTTGTAACAGCTTAGGTTAGTTATGGTGCACCCCCCCAGACTCAATAATACAGGGCCATATACCACTGTTACATACAGTGGCCTCTGGAGTGCATAAGGGCACACATGTATTGTGTAGGTGAAGCCCACACATATATGGCCCCATCCCCACAGTATGTCTGGGGGGCACAACAGCATTGGACTGATGGCAGGAATGGTAGCATGACAAACTCACAGCCCACTACAGAACAACCCCTAAAAACATGTCATATGTGCAAAGCCTGGTATGTAGGTGGAGGACAGAGGCTGGAACACAGGCCCATATGTGTAAAACTGTTGTCATACACTAAGCAAGTCACTGGTGTTACAGGATAGTCTGCAACAAACCCTTTCTCAGGAATATGAAGTTAGAAACAGAAATGGATGTAGCCATGTACTGATAGCACTCAACACACAAACACTGCCAGTGATATATCTGACACAAAACCTGTGTGATGGACAGACAAAACATAATAGGCATACCTCTGGCCATCAATAGGATAGGCCCACAGTTGAGAGCTATGCAGACAGACTGCATTCCAAGTTAAACTAGTATCTACACACAAACTCTGTGACACCAGTGCTATACAATGCATACAACACTACTCACACTCTGTCTGTAGTTCTGGAACTTCCTAGAAATATGTAGCTGGCCTGGGTGTGCAGGGTCTCTTGTAAGAGGCATTGATAACTTTTGTCTGTAACACTGATGCCCACACACAGGAAGGATGTTCATCATACAGGAAAGGTAAAGGGACCACACCCACATGATGTAGGGATTTATAGTAGTTGGTTGCCATGACAGTAGTAATTGGAAGTACTACACAGCATGTTGCATGCAGGTAGCAAGTGGAGGACACTGATTGGTGCAGAGGCCATCACCTGATCATGTGCATCACCTACAAATTCCATGCTGCAATCTATGTAAATCAGCTCATTCCATTTACTGCAGAGAGACTGAGAGTGAGAGAGAGAGAGAGAGGGAAAGAGAGTGCATATAAAGAAAAAAAAAAAGAAAAGAAAAATACCAAACACTCTAGAAGAGTCTGCAGTCCCAGAACAGGTATGTGAAGTATATATGTATGCAATTGACCATAGTACTTGGTCCATAATAATGAGTTTGATTATGTGGAATGCTTTATTTGTGCCTTCAGGTGTTGTTGTAATGATGTTCAGCTGAACAACTGCTAAGGACAATAGAGTCCATCCCTGTGGGTAGTGGGCCATACCCCACAACCGTGCAGAGCAGCACTGACTGATAAGATGTAAGCCATCATGGTGTGTGTTGTGTAATGGGAAGTATGTGTATTACATGGCCAATAGCTGGTGGTGGACATAATGCCATTATGATGGACATGTGGGATCCACAGCCCACCCCTTGCAGGATACTCAGGTTAATCTGTATTGTAGCATACAGGAATGCCATAGGTGTGTAATAGAGTTACCTGCAATCTGGCCCTACATATACCCCCCTAATGTCAGGCTGTTTCCATATGTGGCAGTTGTTTGTGTTGTAGCAAGGCAGAACAGTGCAGCTGTGCAGGAAGGTGTTGTGATATTTTGAACCTGATGTCTGAATGTACCCCAACTATAGGTATGCATATGTGTACATATGTGCACATATATAATATAAAAAAAAAAAAATATATATATATATATATATATATATATATATATATATATATATACATGTATGTCTACAAATATACAGATACCCATGTGTAGACATATATATGAGCACATATATACATCACATATATCTACACATATATAGATACATACCTATATGCACATGTCTACATATATACAAACACACACACAAACATATATGTATGTGAATATATGTCCCCTATATTACTACCATAGTGCTGCATGATATGTGCAAGGAAACAGCACACGTAGCAATACACACAGATATCTACAGCTGTCAGTGTGTGCAACATGGATGAGTATGTCACATGTGAACCCCTTGTTGGGACCACATTGTCCTTGACTGTGAATTATGGAAAGGGAATATGGGGAAGTATGGCAGTTATAGTTGTGGAGATGGTCAGGGTTGGTAGGTATAGAGGACAACCAATAAGGGTGTTATGTGACACATGTGGTGGTTAAACATCCTGGATGGTATGTGTGGTCTGTGATGTGGATGCCGCATGGACCCCAAAATGGACACAATGGGAACAAGTCTCCCACCCTCTGCTACTCACAACAGCAGTCCACGTCCTGAAGGTGCCTAGCCTGGAGGCTAAGCAGGAGGAGAATGTTGGCCCTGTGAATGTGCTGGGTGCCTCAGAATGATGTAGCACATCCTACATGTGTCAGTGGAGCCCGTTATGGAACAGACCCTGGACATGACCGCAGGGGACAGGAACATGTCTGTGTGTGCCCCCGGGGGGGCAACATCCCCTGGGTTGGTTCCACCTGACGGTATTGCTGGAACCATACATGAGGAGGCCCCAGGGTGGGACACACATGTGATGTGGCCAGGTAACATGGGCAGATGAGTTTGGAGAGGTGGTTCTGCTGGCCAATAGTACATATACATGCTATTGTGTCACTGTTATAGAACATATGTTGGTAATAATAGTCTACACAATCCCAGAACATGTCCAACAGCATGCATAGATAACCGCAATAATACAGTATGTCAGATCTGAAGCACACACATTGCAGGCATACCACAGGCATATATGGAACCATTGTGGCCCTGACAATGGCATGCAGGTGAATAGTCTGTAACAGGCCAGCAATGACAGTGTCCACACAACGAACATGACTACAAACACATTGCACAAAGTGTTGTACAGTACAATATCTGCCCCACTGGTAAGTATGCTGTAGCCATACCTATTGAGATATGTGTACGGTTTGTTGTCGCTGATATGGTGGGGGGGTGACAGTGATGTGTATTAAGAACTTTGGTAACCTTACTACATGACTTGCTCACACCTGTGTCCATTTTTATGTCTTTCAGGCACAATGTCTCATGCAAGGCTGCTAGCCTACTCAGCAGTGGAAAATGACATCCTGCTGGATGGACTAATTAATCACTATGCAACCTTCTTTGGCCGGGCTGCCCATGATCAGCAGGAGTGGACCGCCGTGTGGAGCGACCTAGTCCACAGGGTCAATGATGTCAGACTGCACAACTGCAATTATGAGCAGATCTGGCATCATTGTTCTGACCTACTTTGCATTGCCCGTCTGCATGCTGCTGCAGTCTGGGGAGAATCACCTTGCCACAGGGGGAGCCATGCCATCCATCCCCCTGGACACATGTGGAGGAGATCCTGACCAGCCTCGTGGCACCTGCCCATCAGGCTACACACCAACTGCCAGACACTTTGTGGAGGTGGGAGCCACCCACATACCAGCTGAAGAGCATTCAGGTAAGGCCACACGGAACATCCACAGACCACTGCTGCATATATGTCCGCATCGGTACAGGTAGATCATGCATATCTGACATGTTATAGATGTATTTTGTTGCTGCATAGTAGTGATAAACAGATATCCATATGTGGTAGTATTGTGGAAATGTACTGTTGATGTATTGTAATACTGCACCCACCCTGTAACACTGCCACAGTTGTGGCCACTGACTTTGCATCTCTCACCCTCTTATGTAGGTCCCTCCGGGATACCACCAAAGCAGTAGCCTGTAGCTGGTGAGTATGGTTTATGTAGATGCTTGCCAATACACCGTGCATGCATTGGCTATGGTATATGCCATGCACACATCTAACACACCTACCCAGAATGCATGCTGTACATGTGCATGTATTGTTGCTGTGAAATGCATGTCATCACAGGGGTGACCATGATGGGGTATTGGAAGGGTATGTCAGACACCTGCATGATAACTAACATCCTGTCATTGCGGAATGTGTCCACAGGGAGTAACATAGTGGTGGGAGACATGGCCTACAGTAGGGACATGTTTGAAACATCACCCATATACAGTGCAACACCAGTGTATATACCTGTAGGACAATGGCAACTACTGCAGAGATACACTATGGCATAAGGCATTACAGTGGTCCACATTATCAGCTAGGACTAGGCTGTAACATGTGGTGCTCAGTGTATGGGACACTGCAAAGTAACACACGTGTAGGACTTTCTTGTCATGCATCTGCAAAAAGCCTGAAGGAGGGGGTGTCAGCATGTCACACCACTGCACTGCAGCAGGGATCCTAAGGATGCTAAGATTGGCTGTATCTGCACATAGTCAGGTTCAGGACCTGTTGCAGCCGTAAACCTACCCCCACAGCAATAGTGATAGCAGACTGTGAACACCAAGGGGTGTGCACATGAGTAGACCTTGCAATCATGCAGAATAGGAGGACATGTGTAGAGCAGACTGAACATATGCTGGCAAATGCAGATGGCCCATGCTGGTATACTCCTGACAGGAGCAGTGACTGCTGTAGTACACACAACAAGAGGTGCGATGAACTGTCATGATAAGGGTGTGCACAAATATGCCCACCCAGGTGTATGCATCGCAGTCAGCATCCACGCACCTAACACATTCCGTAGACACTGCATGTGAAAGTACAGGACATATGTCACATATCGGGCTCATGTACTGCTAAGATATGCGGTGATGTGGTCCCATGGCAGATCAAAGATGGGTGTATCATATCAATAAGGGTGTGTACACCCCCTATAGCCATGGTATGCTCTGATGGTTGTAGGTGTAAGAGTATTGGATTGGTCATATATGGCCCGCTAATGTTGAGAGCTGTGCATCAGACATCAGGCATTCACAAATGACATCTGTCCACATATCATACCAGGTATGTGTTTCTGGAAAACATAGGGGCTGTGAGCATTAAAGCTGACATAACCGACACAGTAGTACACATTCATCAATGTGCTGTACACTTGTGAGTTGTGGTGCACAGTACATGACAGGGTGCAGAAAAGGTGCACAGAAATACCATGTTCATGGGCGCAGTGGCATCCAGGTGAAGATGCTTCACTTAGTGACACAGCACATGCATCACACACATATATACTATTGCTAGCATGGATTGACTATAGCTGCATTGCATGCTGTTGGGTACAATATGTTATGCATGTTGATAGAGGGGTAATAGGAGGACTGTGTGTACTATCATTGTGCAACCTCACCTGTATGTGTGTGTGTGTGTGTGTGTGTGTGTGTGTGTGTGTGTGTGTGTGTGTGTGTGTGTGTGTGTGTGTGTGTGTGTGTGCTTCCTGGTGGGTAGTTAGTTTGTCTGTAGGGTCACTCTGGTGAAGTGGAGGAAGGTTGATGCATGTAGGATGCTTCTGTGCATGTGTGTGCATTTGTGTGGCTGGCCATGTATGCACATGTGTGATTGTGGAGTGTTCATACAGCAGTACCTCCTTCTGGGATCATGCAGTACACGTACATGGACTGCCACATTACACACCAGGAATACTTGTCATGTGTGTAATCACAGGATAGCTGCTGTATAATATGGTCTGTAGCATGGAACAGGCATTGAGAGGGAAGTTAGACACCAGGTACACCATTAATATTGCATTCAGCAGAGAGGTCACCTACAACCCACGTATGCAGCACTACAGATGCATTGGAGAAGCACTAGTCAACACCAGGAAGTGTATCCAAATATTACAGTTGTCACATGATAGGCTGAATAAGCAGCATAGCTGGCATGTACAGAGCATTACATACACATGACACACCAGTGCATGATATTATGGATAGAACATAGTAGCCCACACATATAGGGGCCCTGCTCATAATGTCCGGACATACACAGGGTGAATACTGAATGACAGCAGTGAGGGCATCTAAAACCACTACACACAGATCAGGCAGGTAGTAACAGGTCTTGTGTTATCACCACTTGTGTAGGCATTTAGAGGACTGACATGTTAATGAGTGGTATCAATGTGTGCATGTTAACAAGTGTGATGCAGGATGTGGTACCACATGGACATATATGTGGGGCTGTCTGTAAAGCCATGGACAGGTAGGTATTAGAGAGCTGTGTGTGTGTGTGTGTGTGTGTGTGTGTGTGTGTGTGTGTGTGTGTGTGTGTGTGTGTGTGTGTGTGTGTGTGTGTATACTGTTAGGCAATGCTGTACAGGTTTTAAAGTGTGTTTATTGTTTCCCCCACAGGTGGTGAGGTGGGTCAGGTTCCCTCCTGCATGCAATCTGATGTTGGTGTCCATACAGACACCAAAGATGATGATAGTACTGTTGAGGCACAGGTAGGGTTGTCAGGGGCGACACTACACCATCATTTGACATACCCCTTTCAGCCACCCCAATCCCACACACAGTTTCAGTGCCTATACATATAACATCACTAGTGGCCATAGAGGAGGGACAGCTGGCATTTGATGGCAGTGCACAGGAAAGTGTGGTAACTATGCCTACTGTGTCCAGTCACAGCAGGCATAGCTGGATGTCCAGCAGGGCACCACATAGGCAGATGTCCATGGGTGCTCATGGTAGAGCCTCTGGACATGATGCTCCTGGCAGTGGTGACATAGCAGGTACCAGCAAGTGCATGGTTCAGGCTGTCATTGTGGGCAGGCGTGTATGGAACATTACACCAGATAGGGCCTGAGGTTGCAGAGGGCTGCCCTCACATCTGTAAGCGACAACATCTGTGAACTGTCTGGTGCCATCAGTGCTTATACCGAGCTCATGGATAGACGGCATGGTGAGATGATGGCCCCCATCGGCCATGGTGTGTCCATGCTTGAACAAGTGGTGGGGGTGCAGCAATGGCTGAGTGGACATAGGCCAGCAACACCAACAGCGGGCAGTCAATGTGGACATGCTAGGATACCAAGGGGCTCTAGTAGTGGCAGTACCAGCCCCGGCAGTGCAGAGGGGGTGCTGCCCACACCACACCACAGCAGGCCATGTGCACATGGTCCTGGCCAGTCCCAGAAGGGGCCTGGTACCAGCAGACATTTCTCATCAGCAGGTGAGAGTAGCACATCGAGGTCTGTACCTGGACATGCCAATGGAACCCCTGGCAGGCACAGTCCACGTGTCCATGGCCTGAGGCAGTGAACTGCACACCCTGCCAGGTATGGTCTGCAGCTGTCCATAAACACCTGTGTAGAGCAGCCACATGGCTACACACACCACAGCACCATGCCCAGCTCACTGGAGTACACCCCTCACCCACACACATGGTGTCAAATGTATGGCTCATCCTTAGCCTCTGGCAAACCAGCATCATACCCTGTGCATATTATGATACCTGTGTCACATAACTGTCATCCATACCATCAATGCAGGGACAGGCTAATATCGTTCTGATGCACATGGTGACTGTACTACAGTGTAACACAGTACTGCAGTGTAATATGTTGTAAGGAGTGAAGTGTAATGCATATATGTCAGGTAGTGTAGCCATCCAGTAATGATGCATTATAGCTGTTAGTAACACTGGTTGATTGTGGTTTCTATAATGTTACCCATTTGTGTTGTAGGTGTACATGTGTCAGCACAAGGATGCCCTGTGCATATGATGATACCTGTGCCACATCCCTGTCATCCATACCATCAATGCAGGGACAGGCTAATATGGTGCTGATGCACACAGTGACTGTACTACAGTGTACCACAGTACTGCAGTGTAACATGTTGTAAGGAGTGAAGTGTAATGCATATATGTCAGGTAGTGTAGCCATCCAGCAATGATGCACTATAGCTGTTAGTAACAATGGTTGATTGCAGTCCTTATAATGTTATCCATTTGTGTTGTAGGTGTACATGTGTCAGCATGAGGATGGTCTGCAGTCATATTCCACAATGGGGTATGGCACTGTGGTGACACCATGGCTGTGACATATCCAGGGTACAGTTGAATACATATCACAAGTTACTAAAATGGTTATTGCCTGTGCCACATGGACAGGTGACCCGCTGAGGAATGTATACCCTGCAACCTGATATAGACCAATCCACATACACGCACACTGTTACTTGGCAACACTGGGACTAGAACCCTACCTATCTATGTATTGATACTGAAGTGTGTGGCTTACAGTGCACACACTACACAGCATTTAGGGTGAGGCATGTCCCAGGTTACATGTTACATGCAGAACATCCTCAGACATGTACAGTATGGTAATGGGTGATGTAATGTGTGTATATGGACAATACGTAGTGTGACATACATTCATATACACAATAACAGACACACAATGGGCAGACACACATCTGAGATACCACGGCCTATCACTGCTAATTAACTTGACCATGTGTCCAATGTGTTACAGGTAGGCTGCACACAGCACATGCATAACTGGCCTGTATTGTGGTATCAGTTACCTGTATGGTTGATGGTGACAGTGGTAACCATAATGTAATACATGGGACATATACCGGGTGTACCTTGGTGTAATGACAGTGTACAAAGCACCCACATCCCCCAGTGGATATTGTTCTCCCTGAAACCCATGAAGACACTCTGCTTTACCCACCATCACACATTGGCCGCGGCTGCAATACAACCCATAGTATACCCCAACAGTGGTACTATAGGGATAAGCATCTAATGCACATGCCACATGCGTAGTAGGCTGTTGCATTGTCATGCCTCACCTAGGGGCAGCAACAACACTATCTGTACTACTGTGTGGCAATGGGTATTGTAATAGGAGTATGTGGCCTCGGAATGCTGTACCCTATAGATATACAGACATGCACAACTACACACACATTCCAGAACACAATGGGTATCCCATGCCTATCAACCCATTTGTACAACACAGTTATGCTGGCACTGCAAGGCTCATGTAGCCAGTATGGGGAGGATCTTAACAGGGTACATGTAATGTCCCATACAGCAGCAGCCACAGCTGACTATGGCAATAGGTGCTGCGTTGGTTGTGAAGACCCTCATGGAATTCCCAAGTACAGGTGTGCTAACACACAGACACTGCTATACTCAGTCATGCACATATACACATGTGTCAGTACAGGAGTGCATCGCTGCAGATGGTCATAGCTGTGTACCTAGCTATTGTCTAAGGAGAGATGGGTTGTGTAGGGGTCTTGTGTACAGTGGCATCCTGACACCTGCCAGGTGGCAGCAGGCAATCTATCAACAGACACTACTGTGATGACCCTCAGGGTGAGAATGACATGCATCAGCCAATCCTCCAGGTGCCTCCTGCACATGGCCACTGAGGTGATCACAGGTGTCTGTGATGGAGACCTGTACCTAAACATGTTCTGTTGACTGTGGTAGTGTAGTGGAGGTACCTGTGGCATGTGGTGTGCACAGGGTGACATCTCCTATATTTGCCATTTCTTACACAGCTGGGCAGACATGTCAGTGTTAATCAAGCTTAGGTTGTCTGCACATATCCCAGCTAGATACCTGCCATCTGCTCATTTGTACAGGGACTGAAAGACATCAGCTTAGCAAGTAGCTGTGCAGTAGAATGAGTGTGTTGACAGATAGACTTTGAAAACAATATATATGCCATAACTACATGTCAGAAGCCCTCACTAACATGACCTGTACAGACAGTAGTCTACAGTTATATTCCACATGTCAGATCATTAGCCAGTAAGGGGTATATACTGTGACACAGCTCACACACTAGGGATACAACAGGGAGGCCACAGTGTCCAGCTATGCCTGCAGGTGTACCTGTTGTCAGTACTATATTTAGCACTCTGCTCTTGTCTGGGTAAGCACTGCCAATAGTAGTACTGCCATGATACACTACATGCCAGTGTGACAGCATGTACCCTGGGCGACTACCCCTGTATGTAGCACATTCATATGGATAAAAGTGCTGTACAGGCCTCATATATGTCTGTGTCCCACACATGACACCCACACCCCTTGATACTGTAATGACAGCACATAGGCACATGTATTGTACATGGCATTACATACACTTATTACAGATGTCATTACCCTGCTATGTTATCAGACTGGGTGGTGTGACCTAGTTACCAGAGCTAAGCCATGCTTAGCAGGTATCAACATTGCTCCAATATAACAGCTAAGTGGCTTTGCATGCTGGTAAGTGAAGCCTACACTGTGTAAGCGCCCATAAGTTTACCCGTAGCTTAGCACCACTTAGCTTCATACAAACCCACAGAAATGTTTAAAGCTGCTCAAAACTGCCTTAACCACTCTGTATCTGACAGCTCTTGTTCTGCCAAGCAACAAAATGAACAGCCCTTGCAGGTCTTGAACCCAGGACCCTGTACACTACAGTCACAACACTTAACCACTATGCCATGATCACTATGAAGACAGATGTTGTTTTACCAATATAGCTGTCAATACACATATTGAGTAGTATTTAACAATTGCCTTTACTTCCAAAATTGTGTAGTCCTTGTTATTAATATGACTGTTGCATCACATATATTGTTTTATCATAATGTACACATAGATGCATACAGTGAGATACATCTGGGAGGGTATACACAACCATGAGGTTTACACATGACAGGAATATAGTTATATACATATAATAGGTCAATATATGTCTACATGTACATACACATGTATACTCATACATATGTCTGTATACACATCTGTATAGTGCAGCATATATATGGCCATATGTACATCTCTTCATATGTATGTATATATATAATGTACACACATATGTATTTATAAATGTATATATATATATATATATATATATATATATATATATATATATATATATAGCTATATACGTATGCACATACTATGTGTACAGATATGCCTAGTTATGTTGGTATATAGGTAGATATCTATAACTATATGTGCATACATATCTATTTTGATATACCTACTACTGTCAATATATATGTAGATATCCATACGTATATGTGCATATGTATCTCTTTCTGTATATGTATAGACATATATTGCTCTGTATATGTATATATCTGAGTGTTTATATGTATATATATGTACATATACATATCCATCTATGTATGTCGATATGTATATGTGTATATATCTATATAGATATATGGATAATTATATATACATATATGTTCACCATATGTCCTGAACATGGAGTGAAGCTCAACCTCAGCCCCAATAGTCCCAACCTCTTAGTGCAAGAGGATGCCAGGTATGTATTGCAGGTATGTTTGTAGACTTTGCTACTATGATAAGGATTGTTTTTACAGACATGGTGTGTGTGGGAGGTCACTTCTGTTTTTAACATGTGTGCCATTGGCTACTGACAGACATCCTAAGGACACCATAGTACAGTACTACTGCTAGCACAGTAATGCTCCTGTGGACCACAGGAGAGATATGGTCAATATATGTGGACAGTCTGACACACTCTGGACAGTCCAGAGGGTATACACAGAACCCCTTAGTGCAAGACATGTGGAACATGCCTGACAATGTGGATGTTAACAGCCATGTAAATGAGTATATTCTGTAACTACTGGTATTCATTTGTCCCCATAGATTATGCAGTCACACAACCCTGTCTGTCCTGACACATAATAACCACTGGTACAGAGGTGCCTTGGCCACATACTACCCACTAGTTAGTGACACACATCTGTACAGCATCTCACTGTTTTGTCTGACATACATGACTGTTATGGTGACCCAGCAGCAGTACATCTGGCAAGTATCTAGACATGACATCTCACTGGGTAAGTACACTAAGCTGCTAGGCATGTGACAAAGCACTGTGCAGGATACAGGCAGAGTGGCTCAACACTGGCCTACATTTCCTATGGGAGAATACACATGAACCTGCATATATAGCAGGCTCTACAGGCATGTCACAGCACAGAGTAACAGACACCTGTGTGAAAGTGCATAACCACAACCAATGTGAACACAGCCACAGCCATATGGTAAGCTAGTGCAATATTACAGTATATGGACTATCTGTTCAACACCACCCTCATATGTGCCACTCACACACTAACCCTACATATAATGACCACTACGCAGTGTGGTCCAATGCCTGTCTGTGGTATGGAACATGTGTGTGTTTAGCCCTACAAACATGTAAGCCAATAGGGTAACATACAGTGGATCAGCATGTAATATCAGATAGAACAGGACCAAGAACAATGACATCTACCACAGTCTGTACACAGGCCAAAGTATATATTAACAATACACACACTGTAGACAGTCACCATAAGTACACAAACCTCAGTACTGTACACACAACTACAGAATGTCCAGGTTAAGTCATCAAATATAACCCCTACTATACATAACATGTGTAGCAATCTGATATCTCACTGGCTTGTTATCAGATATGATGTCAATAAATATGGTGTACAGCACATATGCACCTCTTACTGCATGACATCTGTACAAAGGTTGACAGAGTTGTGGCTGGAAGCACAAACACAGGGCCAATATTGACATGTTGCTGTGATAACCTCATACATTTACTGTTTTAACAGGGTTTGTTGCAACATATGTCCTATGAGGGATATGAAGTCAGTAACTCTCATGGCTGTCACCATCTACTGACTGCAATCCTCACACTACCTTCTGCAGTTCACAGATAGGTGCTCTGTGGGTAACACAAAAAACAAAAGGCACCACACACTGCCCAGTCAGCAGATGACCCTACAGATGGGGCTTTCCACATAAACATAGCACTGATATGGCAGGTATTAAAACATGTAGGACAGCCACAGCCGCACAAACCCTGTTAAATCAACATTACTCCAAATGCAGTATAGCAGCACTTAAAGTCTGTACTCAAGTCAGGCACATCCCCCTCCTGTGTGTTGGCCTGTTTCCACAGTGTAAGGTGTTAGAGGCAAATCCCCAATCCATCTGTGATACTGTTTGCCAAACAATAGATCTAGTTCCTGCTCACAGTAAATGAAAAGGCCGAACACCAACATGATGTTCCTAGATAATGGAGTGTGTTTCCATGCAATTGGCTATGGGAATGCTACTACTGCTGTTTCACATGCAATCAGCTAGAGGAGGGCTGCAATTCATGCAGAGGCCATCAGCTGATCATGACCATCACTTACAGTACACATGCTGCTGCCTAAGCAAAGCAGGTGTAAGTCTCCACATCCACCAGAGAGGGAGTGAGAGAGGCAGACAGAGGCAAAGATAAGTCAGGGAGGGGTGGGAGAGTACAACTTAAGCATGTTTGTGTCACACACCAACCAGTACAGAGTATCAAACCCTGAATGACTATGTATTGCTATCACATGTCAATGCAGTTATTGGATGCACCACATAGGTTACATGTTGAGTAGCCCTCCAAACATATATGTGACGGTGAGTGACATCTGCATCAATTATATGCTAGCTATAAAGTAGGTGTAGTACACATGCCTGTCCACATGAACAGGTGTCAGCGTCAACCCAGTCACACTCTCACAGGGACCCACACACATTGACACACTTGGCAGGGTCAGAAATACAACTCATCACTAGTTAGATTGCCACAACACAGTACTGTGCAGGTATCACATGCACCACAGGGGTTATATGGAGGTTATATGGGCAAAGGGTATGTGGAGGTGTCTGACATCAGACAGCATGCTTCAGTATGCCAATGGGGGATGTAGTGAGTGTGAATGTGGTCATAGGCATCATACACAACACACCCAGACACAGGGTGCCAGTACTGACATGCATGGGTGCATTGCTTCATGGCTGTGTAGTCGTCAACTGTGCCAGTTGGCTATCCAAGGCTAGGTGATGGGTATACCTTGGCATCAGGCCACACAACAATGGTCTGCAGTGTGGCAGAGGGTGTAGTGTCTGGATTTGCCCACACAGGTGGGTATTGTATTCACCATCCAGTCATCTGGGAAGCTATTGCATGTGGCCATTGCTGTGCATTGTTTGCCATGTATGTGTTCCTTAGTCTATGACAGAGATGGTGTCTGGGTTGTGCACACCTCCCACATGCATGTACAGTGACATGTGGAACTGTACCTGGGGTGTCTGGCTCATCTTGTGTACACAGATTGATATCATCAGATGTGCCAGTCCTGGCCTCATGTGGATGGAACTGTTAATTGTCAGCAGGTTGACCCTGCACCTACATTGATAGCATAATACAGGTATTCCCTGGTGTCAGTGGCACCTGTCCATACAGGGCATGTGTTTCGGGCATGGTATGTCCTTTGTGGGTCACATTTGATGGCACCACAGGTGTTGCAGGGGTCAAGTGGGGAACATAGGGAAGGTGCACTGTCTGCATGTACGTGCCTATTGGGCTGATGGACAGGGTGCCATGCCCTCTGTAGCCCACTGCAATCACACCATGGTTTTTATCAGTGGGCAATATGCAGGGTACTATCAACTTAGTGGTTGTTCCCTAGGCAAGTGTGTATGAGTGTGTCTGAGACAAGGGTTGAGAGTGTTCTCTGGGTCTGACCATAAGCAAATCACCCTTGACATCCACATCCCACCCCCACCCCCCCCAGTAAGGAAACCTCCTTAAAAACATTCTCCAAAGCCAACTTCATGCTACTGAAGTCAGAAGTGACAAACTTCACAACACCCACGCAGACAGTATCTGGAAGTTCGACTGCAGAATCCTACACTAAGGCACTGTACGAGCACATCCACTCGTGCATGAATCGTGCCATCCCAAATAGAACCAAGATGCTCTTCTCCAAAAAAAGGAAACCAATCTGGTGGTCCCCTGCTATAAACAAACTATAAAACAGAAGGAAGAAACTGTTGCAGAAAAGAGGAAAATCCCAGGATGCAAAAAACTCCCTCACCAGCCTCAGTAAGAAGCTGAGATCTCTCATAAAATCCTCAAAACCTAGTTACGACAATAAAATTGCCAAAGATTCCAAAGACAACCACAAGGCATTCTATAGTTATGTCAAGAATCTAACTGGCAATGCTCAGATCTGGTCTGAGCTACAACAGAATGGCATTAAATATACTGATCCCAAGGATATTGCCAATATCCTGGCAGATCGATTTAGTGCCAACTTCACTCCCCTCTCACCCCCTAAAGGGCCCATCTCAATTCCAAAAGATTGCCAAATTCTGATAATCACAGCCACACAGGTATAAACAGCACTCTCCAAAGCTAAGAATACAGCATCCATGGGACAAGATGACATCCCAGGCTGTGTACTACATGAACTACAAAATGAACTGGCACCCCACCTAAGTGTCATGTTTAATCATAGCCAAACATCAAGCTTTGTGCCCACTGAGTGGCGCACAGCTACAGTTATCCTGCTCCACAAGGGAGGATCCACCTTGGATCCCAGGAACTACCATCCCATCAGTCTGACAAGCCTGATCTGCAAGGGCAGGGAACACATTATCATGGAACTTATAAACAAAGACATTGGCAACCTCCAAACACTGGACCCCACCCAGTTTGGGTTTGTGAAGGGCCGATCTTGTCTCCTGAATCTGATTGACTTCTTCGAATCAGTCTCCAGAGCTGTGGACGATGGTAAGGAGGCCCGCACAGCCTATCTGGACCTCACCAAGGCCTTCAACACCACCCCCACTCTGGAATCATAGATAAACTTACTAAGCTGGGCATAAATCCCTACATCACTCGATGGGTTGCCAACTGGCTTACTGACAGAACCCAGACTGTAAAAGTAGCCGACTCCAAATCCAGCTCTAGACAAGTGACAAGTGGAGTACCTCAGGGTTCAGTCCTGGGACCACTCTTGTTTGGCATCTACTTCTCTGAAGTACAGGCAAACACTAAGGGACTCTGGCTAACAAAGTTTGCAGATGACTGCAAACTGGGAGCCATTATTGAATCCCCAAATGATGTGGATATTCTACAAAAGGGCCTTACAGAAACAGATGCCTGGTGCCAGAGCCATGGGTTCAAGCTTAATGCCAAGAAATGTATAGTCAACCCCTTTGGAAAAAAACATGTACCCATGAACTACCACATAGGTGGCAGGACACTAAACATCGAAAGTGTGATGAGAGACTTAGGGACACAAGTGGACAGTGGTCTCAATTTCGATAACCACATTGCCACAACAGTCAAGAAATCTTTCTACATGGCACACCTCATCACTAAGGGCTTTTCATCCAAAAAAAGGGAGGTCATTGTCCCACTGTACTGATCCCTCATTAGACCCATTATAGAGTATAATGCCCCATTTGGTATGTACCTCACAAGACATCTGCAACAGCTGGAAAGGCCACAGAAATACCTCACTAAAAGAATCACAGGCCAAAAGCAGATGCCATATGCTGACCGTCTAAAAAAGTTCCAGCCTGAGCTGTTGGACATGCTCCACTTAAAGAAATACCATTCCCTCAGAGCCACATGTTCCAGGGATCTAAATCTTATCATCACAATGAACAAAACATGCTGGAGGGATAGGTTCCTGACCCAGAGACTCCCCATACGCTGGAATAGACTGCCCATACATGTCAAGCAAAGCACCTCATTGGCCCTACTCAAAAGGAACCTTGATGATTGGATGGGAGATAGGAAATTCACCCCAGGGATCATGTCAATAGCCCTGCTAGACAGGGGCCCAGAGAAGTAAATATTGTGGGAAAACATTTCCAGGGAAATGTTATGGCTAGGCTTGCATAGGCCTTAGGGCCGATAGCCTAGTACCAACCTATGAACCTATGCATCTATATTACATGGGTTGGTAACATTGTTCAACTGGCATTGATGTCAGATGTAGGGGTATTGATTTGCACGCCAGCCTCTAGGCTATTTCACATCTGTTATCCCTGTATAGTGGACATTGTGACATATACTAGGGCCACCATATAAGAAATTTGCAAAACCCATTCCACAATTAGTCCAGTTGTTGCACACTCACAGCCACCTCCCCACATGATACAAATGACAAACACACGCATGCACACAGAGACACACACACATACACACACACACGCACGCACACGCATACACGCACACATGCCATGTCTGGGAGTAAAACTCCTACCTATCTAGTTTATTACACTACAGCACTACAAAGTTATAGGATGTGCCACAGAGATTAATGGAGTACTCATAGGTTCATAGGTTCATACTAGGCTATCTGCCCTAGGGCATTTATAAGCCTAGCCAGAGTGTGTTTGGCTCTCACCACCCATTTTAAATTAATTTTGCTATGCCCTTTTTCGAGGTTAGTATACTGTGACTCTGTCTAACAGTGACACAGAAGTGATACCCGGGGTAAACCTACGATCTCCCATCCACTCATCAAGATTCCTCTTGAAGAGAGTCAATGAGGGACTCTGCCTAACCTGGACTGGGATTTAATTCCAGAGTGAAGGGCTGCCTCTGGGTTATGACTCTGTCCCTCCAGCATGTCCTATTTATTTCAGTGCTGAGGTTCAAGTATCTCAAGCGCGTAGCTCGATGGGATTTGGATTTTCTGAGGTGCAGCATGTCCATTAATTCCGGGTTGGACATGGCTTTATACATCAGGCACAGATCGCCTCTGAGCAGGCGGTATGCCACTGAGTAGAGCTGGAGTTTCTTTAACCGGGCAGAAAATGGCATCTGTTTGAGCCCTTTGATCCTCTTGGTGAGGTACTTTTGTGGTCTTTCCAGTTGCTGCAGGTGTCTGGTAAGGTACATCCCAAAAGGGGCATTGTACTCAATTATGGGCCTGATGAGGGATGAGTAAAGAGGCACGATGACCTCCCCTGATCTAGATGTGAATCCCTTCATGATTAGGTGGGCTATATAAAATGTTTTTCTAACCACTTTGGCCACGTGGTTGTCAAATGAGAGATTGCTATCAACTTGGGTCCCCAGGTCCCTAATTACTTCTTCTGTACTTAATGGATTACCACATATGTGGTAATTTGTGGGCACTTTGTTTTGCCAAAGGGATGACTATACACTTTTGGCATTTAGCTTGAGGCCATGGCTCTGGCACCAGTTGTCTGTTTCTATGAGGCCCTTTTGGAGGATGCTTGTGTCGGCTGGAGAGTCGATTATGGCACCCAGTTTGCAGTCATCTGCGAACTTGGTCAGCCACAGTCCTTCTGTGTTGGCCTGTACCTCCGAGAAATATATACCGAATAAGAGAGGTCCGAGGACTGAGCCTTGTGGGATGCCACTTGTAACTGGTTTGGAGTCTGACATGACTCCAGCAATTCTAACCATGTGGGTTCTGTCCTTGAGCCAGTTTGCAACCCATCTAGTGACATAGGGGTTTATATTTAAGCTGGTGGGCTTATCTATAATGCCCGAGTGGGGTATTGTATCGAAGGCTTTTGCAAGGTGTGGACCACCTTCCCCTCGTCAATGGCCTTGGTGACTGTTTCAAAGAAATCAACCAGGTTTAAAAAACCGGATCTGCCCTTAACAAAGCGGAACTGGGTAGGATCCAGTGTCTGTAGATCCCCAATATCTTTATTTATGAGGTCCATGATGATCCTTTCCATAGCTTTGCAGACCAAGCTAGTCAGGCTTATGGGGTGATAGTTTCCAGGATCCATTGAGGCACCACCTTTGTGGAGAGGGACCACTGTTGCTGTACGCCACTCTTTGGGTACATATCCTGTAGTAAGGCTGAGATTGAACAGTAGTTTTATGTTTGGGTTTACCTCTTCTTGGAGTTCATGTAGGACGCAGCCCGGGACACCGTCTGGTCCCATTGATGCTGTGATTTTTGCTTTGGAGAGGGCAGCTCTTACCTGTGCATCTGAGATGTCAGGGGGGCAGCACTCTGCTGGGATAGATATTTGCCCTTTCGGTGGGGAGAGGGGGGGGGTTTGCGCTGAACCTGTCAGCTAAGATGTTGGCAATGTCTGTGGGTTTGGTGCATTTTTTGTCATTTTGGACTAATTCTGAGCATATCTGGGAATTCCCACCCAGGTTCCTAACATAACTAAAGAAAGCCTTGTGATTATCCTTAGTGTCCTGTGCAATTTTTCTCTCGAAGCTGGCCTTAGACGATTTTATGAGTGCCCGTAGTTTTTTGCTAATACTGATCAGAGATGCCTTCCCTTTTTGGGATTTTGCTCTATCATGTAGTAGCTTCCTCCTTCTATTGTATAGTTTGTTTATGGCTGGGGTCCACCAGACAAGACGTCTGCCTTTGGAGGATTGGGTCTTGGTTTTATTTGGGATTGCATGATCCATGCTTTCCTGAAGGTGTTCATAGAATGCATTTATAAAGGATTCTGCGGTCTGTGCTGTATTTTCCACAGGCCCGGGGGCTTTGAAGGATTCCACCTCGGTTTTGAGGAGTGTGAAATTTGCTTTAGAGAAGTTTTTCACTGTGGTTTTCAGAGCAGGGGGTGGAGTCGGGATGTGAATATCCAGTGAGATTAGTATTGGTGTGATCTTACCAGTGAGGGATACACTTCTGGTCTGGAGCATAGAGTCCCCATGTTGGTGATGATCAGGTCCAGTATGTTTTCCCCTCTTGTGGGAGTGGTAAGAAGTTGTTCCATAGCATTTGAGTTTATAAATTCTAGGAACCTTTGGGCTAGGGTGTTGGAGCTAGAGTAATGCTCCCAGTCTATGTTTGGGTGGTTGAAGTCACCCAATATAATGGTGTTTGGAGAGACCTTCATATTTTCCAGTGTTCTCAGGAAGGCCAAGTGTGGTTCCTGGGTTTGGGAGGGTGGTCTGTAGCAGGCTATAAACTGGAAGGCAGTTTTACCCACTGTTAGTTGCACATGGATAGTCTCTGATGCTTCGTGCTGTGCCACCAACCTGGAGGTGTGGGTATCTTTGACGAATATTGATACTCACCCTCCTTTTGTGGTTCGGTCCAAGTTTTGGGGCCGAAAAGCATGGTATGAGGTATAACCTGGTAGTGCTGGGGTTCTCTTGGGAGACTTGAACCAGGTTTCTGTTACTGCACAGATATCGATGTTCTCCATGCTAAGGAGAGTTTTGAGTGCATGCATCTTGAGGTTTAGACTTCTGGCGTTGAGTAGTATTACTCTTAGTTTCTTATCCATTGTGATATCTATGGAAGTGGGTTTGTCTTTTGAGCCTTGCCTAAAAAAGGCACTATGGGGGTAGCAAGAGCCTTTGCCAATATCCGTAAGCCCAGGGGTGACAGGTGCAAGCTGTCCCTAGCGAAGCATCGTGGCTTGTCGAGCATGTCATCCCAGGCTGACAGGCATTGGATCCCCTTTGAATGACACCAATACTTAAGCCAATTGTTGAAATTGATCATCTTGTCTTCATATTGTAGCATCATTCTTGGTGAGCGTAAGATGCTACTCAAGGTCAGGGTCATACCGGCCTGGGCTACATGCTCAGAGAACTCCTCTATGTCTCTTTTCATGTAGTCCAGGGAGGTACATCTCAGGTCATTCACACCAGCATGGACAATGACTGAGTCATATTTGTACTTGCCTTGTAGTGACCTGAGTGCTTGTGTTATGTGGCGGATCCTAGCACCCGACAGGCAGCTCACTGTGACCTTCTCCTTGTTCAGCCTGGTGAGCGGGACATCAGTGTGCCTGATGATAGAGTCACCTATTACAAGTGTATCAGGTGTGTTGTTTACCCTTAAGGGCTGTGACTGTTTGGCACACTGGCTTTGTGAGCTATGTGTTGCATGTGTTTTGTTTTGGGGTAGCGGTTGCTTGGGTGTCTGCTTTGGAGGTCTCTGCTGCTTAGGCAGATTTTTATTTAGAGCCTCTGGGTATGTTTTTTGTTTGATTATGTGTTTGGTTTGCTGTCGTGGTAGGTCTATGTGAGACTGGAATTGTAGTGAGTGTGGTTTCCTTCTCCTCCTGACTGTTTTCACCAGTACTGAGTTGAGAGAGCTTTTCCTCCAGTATGGCTATATGGTTGCATCTCTCACATGTGTTGGAATTTGTTGGGAGGAGGAGAGGGTTGTCTGTGTATATGAGGCAGTTGTAACATTGCCTCAAGATTCCCAGATTCACCAGCTGGACCGGAGAGGAGATTGACAACTGACCTTTGGACATGCTAGAATAGTATTGGGAATTCCTTTATAATTGAAAAAAAGGGCCAATGGGGAACAAGGTACTCAAGGGGAGTTTGTGAGGGTGTAGTGCTTTTAATTTTTTTGTGTTGACTTATATAATTGCTTTAGTGAGCAAGTGCCAGGTATCTTAAATGCAATGTGTTATAGGTAACTTAAATGCAAAAACGACAAACAGTAACTTTCTTTCAAGTGAAACAAGGAAATAAGTACAGTAAGCAATGCAGATATCACTAGGGATCTACAGAAACACTGAAAAGCCGTGTTTTAGGTGGAATTAGTGTTTCAGGGAAATAACAAGCAAACAAACAACAAGCATACAAACAAAGCTAGATTCAGCATGCCTGGATCTCGTCTATGCTACAACAAACAAGGTGTACCAATTTCAGTAAGAAACAGTTCAAATATGCAGGCACTATAAGCCTTTAACCAGAAATTCCCAGCTCAGAAGGGCAGAGTCCAGCCTCTCCTCCCACAAGAGTGCAGACTATGAACCTTCTTAATGTAAAATAACTGGCCTGAAGCCCAAGTGCTTAAACTAGAACTAATACACTTTTAGAATAACAGACACTGAGCCCTCAATCAGCAGTTCCCAACTTAAAATGATGTAAGCTACCTGTCCTGCCACCACAGTGCAGGCCACAAACCTTCCTAATGTAACAATGGTCTGAAGCCCAATTGATTAATCCAAACGACTTAGAATGATAGTGACACTTTAATCAAGTTACTACCAAGCAGTAATAAATACAATTGAATACTTTAAAGAATGCCTGGATTAGTGCTCAAGTTATACAAACAAAGCTAGATTCAGCAGACCTGGATCTAGTCTATGCTGCAGCAAACAAGGTGTACCAATTTCAGTAAGAAGCAGTTCAAATATGCAGGCACTATAAGCCTTTAACAAGAAATTCCCAGCTCAGAAGGGCAGAGTCCAGCCTCTTCTCCCACAAGAGTGCAGACCACAAACCCTTTTAATGTAAAATAACTGGCCTGAAGCCCAAGTGCTTAAACCAGCATTAATACACTTTTAGAATAACAGACACTGAGCCCTCAATCAGCAGTTCCCAACTTAGAAGGATGTAAGCTACCTGTTCTGCCACTACAGTGCAGACCACAAACCTTCTTAATGTAAACAACTGGCCTGAAGCCGAAGTGCTTAAACCAGAATTAATATACATTTAGAATAACAGACACTGAGCCCTCAATCAGCAGTTCCCAACTTAGAAGGATGTAAGCTACCTGTCCTGCCACCACAGTGCAGGCCACAAACCTTTCTAATGTAAAACAACTGGTCTGAAGCCCAAGTGCTTAATCCAAAAGACTTAGAATGATAGCTACACTTTAATCAAGTTACTACCAAGCAGTAATAAATACAATTGAATGCTTTAAAGAATGCCTGGATTAGTGCTCAAGTTATAAAAACAAAGCCAGATTCAGCAGGCTTGGATCTAGTCTATGCTGCAGCAAACAAGGTGTACCGATTTCAGTAAGAAACAGTTTAAATATGCAGACCCCAAACCTTCTTAATGTAAAACAACTGGACTGAAGCCCAAGTGCTAAAACTAAAAGGCTTAGAATGAGTTACACCAAGCAGTAATAAATACAATTGAGTACTTTTAAGATGACGCAAAAGCAAAATAAAGTAGGAAGAAACACAAATACAGTAAAAAGATATGCATTTTTTTTGAGCAAATATGAGAATGGGCACAGGGTTACACAGGACAAACAAGTGCAAATGCATGCCTTCAAATCAGAAAGTTGAGAGAGGTGGAAGACCACCCAAACGGCCAATAACTACAAATTCTGGGCCAGAACCACTCCTTATGTGGTAGACAGGTTACCTAGTGCTTACCACTCCCACTGATAAGCTAGAAGGCTTCCTTCCAACACAGAAAGGCTTGGGGGGCTCAGAGGCTTACAAATAGTCCTGGATACAGTAAATCTGTATCTGGAACACTAATTACAGGAAAGGTAGGAAACGGGCTTACAATGTTTTTTTTTTTTTCAGAAAAGTAGCAAAAACAGTAATAAAAACAATTCACATGCAGTGCAAGCTGGCACACTTGAGTATGTAGCAATATTAGTCCACACACAGTTTGAACAAATGTAATTAAATTAAAAATGACATCAGCAGGATTACCAAAGTATGGCATTTGAATTGTAGTGAGTGTGACAAGCCTAAAAAGCATTGCTCCTTACACAGACATAGAAACACACACAAATACATCCAAACTGTCATGTGTGGGAATAGAACCCTTACCAGATTTCTATATCACACTACAGCATTATACCATTATAGGACGCACCATGGAGATTACTGGAGTCCTCCTTCCCGAAAGGTGTATTTCACAGTGAACGACCTCAGCAGGATTTCCAAAGTAGGACATTTGAATTGTAGTGAGTGTGACTAGCCTAAAAAGCATTGCTCCCTACACAGACATAGAAACACACACACAAACATCCACAACTGCCACGTGTGGGAACAGAACCCCTACCAGAGATCTATATCACACTACAGCATGACATTGTTATAGGACGCACCACAGAGATTACTGAACTACACCTTTCCCAAAGGTGTATTTCACAGTGAATGACAGCAGGCTTGCCAGAGTAGGACATTTGATTTGTAATGAGCGTAAGTAGCCTAAAAAAGCACTGCTCTCTACACAGATAGACACACACACACACACACACACACACACACACACACACACACACACACACACACACACACACACACACACACACACACACACACACACAAACACAGCTGCCATGCATGGGATTAGAACTCGTACCTAACCAGTTTATTACACTACAGTGGTACACAGTTATGGGATGCCATGGAGAATACTGGCCCACACCTTTTCCAAAGGTGTATTTCACAGTGAATGACATCAGCAGCCTTGCCAAAGTAGGGCATTTGAATTGTAGTGAGTGTGACTAGCCTAAAAAGCATTGCCCTCTACACAGGCAGTGACACACAGACACACACAAAGACATATATGCACACAATTGCCATGTCTGGGATTAGAACTCCTACCTAATTAGTTTATCATATTACAGCAGTACCCAGTTATGGGATGCACCATGAAGATTACTGGGTTACACCTTTTCCAAAGGTGTATTTCACAGTGAATGAAATCAGCAGCCTTGCCAAAGTAGGGCATTTGAATTGTAGTGAGTGTGACTAGCCTAAAAAGGATTGCTCTCTGCACAGACAGGGACACACACACACACACACACACACACACACACACACACACACACACACACACACACACACACACACACACACACACACACACACATGCCTGGGATTAGAACTCCTACCGTACTAGTTTATCACACTACATCAGTACACAGTTATAGGACATGCCACAGAGATTACTGGGCTACACCTTTTCCAAAGGTGTATTTCACAGTGAATGACATTAGCAGCCTTGCCAAAGTAGGACATTTGAATTGTAATGAGTGCGACTAGCCTAAAAAGCATTGCTCTCTACACAGACAGTGACACACACACACACACACACACACACACACACACACACACACACACACACACACACACACACACACACACACACACACACACACACACACACACACACACACACACACACACACACACACACAAACATCCACACCTGCCACGTGTGGGAATAGAACCCCTACCAGAGTTCTATATCACACTACAGCATTACATTGTTATAGGACGCACCACAGAGATTACTGGGCTACACCTTTCCCAAAGGTGTATTTCACAATGAATGACATCAGCAGCTTTGCCAAAGTAGGGCATTTGAATTGTAGTGAGTGTGACTAGCCTAAAAAGCATTGCCCTCTACACAGGCAGTGACACACAGACACACACACACACATGTACATGCGCACAATTGCCATGTCTGGGATTAGAGCTCCTACCTAACTAGTTTATCATACTACAGTAGTACGCATTTATAAGATGCACCATGAAGATTACTGGGTTACACCTTTTCCAAAGGTGTATTTCACAGTGAATGAAGTCAGCAGCCTTGCCAAAGTAGGGCATTTGAATTGTAGTGAGTGTGACTAGCCTAAAAAGGATTGCTCTCTGCACAGACAGGGACACACACACACACACACACACACACACACACACACACACACACACACACACACACACACACACATGCACATGCCTGGGATTAGAACTCCTACCTTACTAGTTTATCACACTACATCAGTACACAGTTATAGGACATGCCACAGAGATTACTGGGCTACACCTTTTCCAAAGGTGTATTTCACAGTGAATGACATTAGCAGCCTTGCCAAAGTAGGACATTTGAATTGTAATGAGTGCGACTAGCCTAAAAAGCATTGCTCTCTACACAGACAGTGACACACACACATGCACTTGCACACACACACACACACACACACACACACACACACACACACACACACACACACACACACACACACACACACACACACACACACACACACACACACAAACATCCACACCTGCCACGTGTGGGAATAGAACCCCTACCAGAGTTCTATATCACACTACAGCATTACATTGTTATAGGACGCACCACAGACATTACTGGGCTACACCTTTCCCAAAGGTGTATTTCACAATGAATGACATCAGCAGCGTTGCCAAAGTAGGGCATTTGAATTGTAGTGAGTGTGACTAGCCTAAAAAGCATTGCCCTCTACACAGGCAGTGACACACAGACACACACACACATGTACATGCGCACAATTGCCATGTCTGGGATTAGAACTCCTACCTAACTAGTTTATCATACTACAGTAGTATGCATTTATAAGATGCACCATGAAGATTACTGGGTTACACCTTTTCCAAAGGTGTATTTCACAGTGAATGAAATCAGCAGCCTTGCCAAAGTAGGGCATTTAAATTGTAGTGAGTCTGACTAGCATAAAAAGCATTGCTCTCTGCACAGACAGGGACACACACACACACACACACACACACACACACACACACACACACACACACACACACACACACACACACACACACACACACACACACACACACACACACACACACACACACACACACACACACACACACACACGCACATGCCTGGGATTAGAACTCTTACCTAACTAGTTTATCACACTACAGCAGTACACAGTTATAGGACATGCCACAGAGATTATTGGGCTACACCTTGATGACATTATTAGCTTGCCAAAGTAGGGCATTTGAATTGTAATGAGTGTGACTAGTCTAAAAAGCATTGCTCTCTACACAGACAGGGACACACACACATACGCACATGCACACACACACACACACACACACACACACACACACACACACACACACACACACACACACACACACACACAGACACACACACACACATGCACACATTTCCACATCTGGGATTAGAACTCCTACCTAACTAGTTTATCACGCTACAGCAGTATGAGGTTTTAGGATGAGCTACAGAGATTACCAGGCTGCACCTTTCCCAAAGGTGTTATTCAGAGTGGATGACCTCAGCAGGCTTGTCATAGTAGGGCTATGGGGAGGGCAGTGTGTGTGCATGAGCCATAACCCATTCATCTAGAGGTTGACACACCACATGCGGGCACACACAGGGTTATATTTCACAGGTACGTGTATACAGCTGCTAGATGACTACTTCCTTGTACAGTGATGTTGCACAGCTAGCACTTGCACCACATAGTCTGTAATGTTGACAGATACTGATGGCTAATGTCTACAGTGAGTGACATTTATACCTCATATGGTTTTAGCCATTTGGCTGTGTGCTGGGTGGGACAGGCCTCATAATGGATGGCTCCCTGTCACAATAACTCTCTTCCATACATCTATGTAGGTCTAATTGTGGCATATTATAGTGTGTTGTAATTGGATATATGTCTGTATTCCTATCCACTGGGTGTGCAAAGCATGACTGGTGCATACTGAGGAGTGTATGCACTGACATCTGCAACTGCCAGATATGTATGGTCCAATGTTGTTTGTAGACATGGGCTTCATTTGTTTAAGTGTGTGAATGCCCAGTATGACCTTTCAGTATGTTGTTGTCTGACATTGCCTTCATTTCTCTAAGTGTGTGAGCATGCCCAGTATGCCCTTCTGTATTGAATTTGTGGATCGATTCCAGGTAGTTTGTACTCCAGTGCAGACCTTTGTGTTGTACATCTACAGGTAGCAAACTGTTTCTGCAGGGTATCCATCAATCGTTTGGCAATATGGGGACAAACTGTGCAGGGGATAGTGTGTACTGTAGGTGATTGCGTCTGTGCTGCTTCGGCTGCATGGTACTGCAGTTAGCAGAGATATTCAGACATGTGTATTGTTATACACTGTGATGTTTTCTGTCTTTGTACTGTCAGGTGGGCATTCTTGCTCACAGTGATGTCTTGGGGGACAAGGGTGACTGCAGCTGTCTCTGGTATTGTGGGCAGATGCCTACATATTCATGGCAATTTATGCCATTCTGGAGGGGGAGCTGAAGACACTTATTGCTGGGTCTGTGTATCTGCTTCAGATTCTTGGTACAGTGCTGTCAGAGGATCCCATACATATACATCCATTGGCATGACAGTATGGCCTTATCTTTCTGTGGCAATACCTCACATCTGTACAGATTCACACAGGTTACCCAGAGGCAGGGGCCATGAGTCAGGACATTACCCCTATTGTGGTGTACGGGCAGGTATGTAGCCACACATGTATGGGTTTACAGCCAGGGATAGTGCATGGACACAGCTTTGTGTAAGACCTGACACATTCCATGCTGCCCATGCTCCCACCCCCCCTGTTATTCTATCCTCTTCCATACATTGTGCATACATTCTCTGATACTTTCCCTAAGGTTATCACCCCATGACAGCTGTGTGTTAGTGTTGGTCCACAGTTCATGCAGTGAGACATGGTGCACATGTTACTGTGGTGTGTCCACATGGCCTTGCATATGGCTTATGTGGAGTGTGTTATGTAGTTATTTGGGTGACCATGACATAACATGCATTGGCAGTATGTGTGAGACACAGGCCTTTGGCAGAGGCCTGTGGGCCTTTAGGCATTGCTGCAGGCCAGATGTGGCACTGTCAGTCCTACAGTCTCAGACCACCATACGGTATATTCCCCTGGGGTGACATGGTAGGTGTGCTAGGTGTTCATGCCAATACCTTCTATCATTCTTGATCAGGCGATGTGGATGCTGGAGGCTGCTACCTATGGCTAGGGACACACCTGCATGGGACATCGGCACTGCATGCTGCATTCCTTCATTATTGCTATATCAGGTGGGGTGATATTGTACCCATTCCCCACAGGAGGGATACAACCAGAGAGGTACCTGTGGGTGGTGTTTGTGTGAGCTGGCTGCATGTGTGTTATGGACACTACTTACATCTGGCACACAGATATGCATGGGGCATTCTGGTTATGCTTACATGTGCAGGTACAGCAGATGTTTCCCAATACATCAGTCCTACCTCCTTTGTGATCTGCACATGATGGGGCAGTCAACACCGGTATCTCCTACTGCAGGACCAGATAATGTGATGCATAGCTGTATGTACAATTTCAAGGGTGTCTCCATTTCACAGTGACACGATATATACTGTATGTCTGGGATACTTTCCCCTGTGTACTGCTTGTATATCTAGCCCAACAGCCATGCCATGTCAGTATTTTAGATGGTGACACATATTACCACCATCCATTTACAATGGCTTACTGTTAGCATGTGTTATACTGGTGGGAATTGTCTTTGGCACTGCAGTTGTGAGGACTTGTCCCTGTCATCAGCAGTAATGGGCAATGGCCACCAGGTCTTTCCTCAACATGCACACATACTGACCACTCTCACACAATATGAAACACACACCAACCCAACACACACATACTTGCATATTGTGTAAGTGCTACAACCTATCCTGCTACCTTGGCCACCTCTGGGCATCTGTGCTCCACTGTTATTATACCTACACATACATGTTACTTCATTTCTACATAGGGTTGTGGGGGGCATACCTGACTGTTACAACGTGTGTACATCGGATTGGGGGGGCACACCAGACCATTGCTACATTTCTGAATAGGTTTGGGAGGGGCCCACCTGACTGTTACTTCATTTCTAACTTGGGTTGGGGGAGCACACCTGACTATTTCTACATTCCTACACAGGATTGGGGGAGGGGGGCACACCTGACTGTTACTACATTTCTATGCAGGATTGGGGGAGGGGGCAAACTTGTCTGTTTCTACATTTCTACACACTGGATGGGAGGGGGCACATCTGACTGTTACTACATTTCTACACAGGATTGGGGGGCAACCCTGACTATTTCTACATTTCTTCACAGGATTGGGGGCACACCTGACTGTTTCTGCATTTCTACACAGGATGGGGGTGCACCTGACTATTTCTGCATTTCTTCATGGGCTTGGGGGGCACACCTGACTGTTTTTACAATTCCACACTGGATTGGGGGCCACCTGTGAGTTTTTCTACATTTCTACACAGGACTGAGGGGGGTACACCTGACTGTTACTACATTTCTACACAGGATTCGGGGGGCACACCTGACTGTTTCTAAATTTCTACATAGGATGGGGGGCACACCTGAGACTTGTATACATTTGCTATGACTGTACTGGTATGTCAGGTACTCCATTTCATTCTGTATTCTAACCTATCATGCTGACTAGAGGCATATCAGTGTACTACAGGTCTTAGCTTTGATTGGCCTATACATTAGTTTCTGACTTTCTACCCTTCAGAACTAACATTCCACTGCCTGATATGCTGTAGTCTGTCTGTGTAGGCCTGGGGGGGGGTTACCCATAGACATCATTAAGAGGTCATAGCACAGCCTTTGTTTGTGTTTGTCTACACCTGTCCTGCTGGCTGAGACTGTTGTTGGGTATGTGAACCTCCCTGACTGGCATGTGTGAGTCATATGGACACACATGTGGCCCAACACATTTCCTGCAGTGGGCTTTGTCATCCTGTGTAGTACTGGCTACTATGGTGACACCAGTATTTGTTACAAATCTCATGGTGCCACTATAGGTGTCTACTATCTGCTGGCATACCATTCAGCCACCCGATTCCCCTGCATGCTTAGATCTTTACCATAGATACAGGTAACAACATATTCTACTCCATTCGGCAATTGGTAGATTGAGTGACTTACCTTGTTGGTGTCCCAGTATTGAGGGTGGTGCTGCAGGGCTGCCTATGTTGGATGCACATAGTACACTCCCTACACATGGCTGAGCACAGGTAGTGTCATGTTTGGCATCCCTTTTACTGTATGTATGAGGCAGAGAGAGGTGTAATTCCCTGGGTCTCTCCTGTGTCAGTGTATGTGCTATGCGTTGCCTCTTTGCCAAGGCCAGGGCATACTGGGCACTCCTCCTTCTGCCTACTGGGGCAGGCTCAGGTTGTTCCTCCTCTGAGTCACTCTGTGCCTGTGCAGGCCTTGGCAATGGTGGAGGGCTGTGTGGCCCTGCCCCGTGCTGTTCCTGCTTCAGCTGTTTCTGCTGGATCATATTGTGTAGCATGGCACATACGATGACAATTTGGGTACATGTAGCTGGTGAGTACTGCAAGACTCC
This sequence comes from Protopterus annectens, assembly GCF_019279795.1. Classification (NCBI taxonomy): domain Eukaryota; kingdom Metazoa; phylum Chordata; order Ceratodontiformes; family Protopteridae; genus Protopterus; species Protopterus annectens. The sequence goes on from NC_056726.1 coordinate 1,584,842,703, forward strand.
ACCGGATGTGTCCAGGCACTGGAACCATGACTTGAGCATCCCAAACACACACTCTATTATAATTCTGGTCTGTGTGTGTGCCTCATTATAGAGTTCCTGCTCGGGTGTGTGCACATTTCTGATGGGTGTCATCAGCCACGGCTCCAGTCCATAACCAGCATCCCCCACTAGTTGACTGTAAGGGATGCCCCATTGGCAAATCTCTGGTACAGCTGTGTCAGATGCCAGATGTGGGAATCCTGATAGCTTCCAGGCCAGCCAGTGCACACATTCATTATTATGCCCTGGGCATTGCACACAACCTGGCAGTTGATGGAGGGAAGGCCCTTGCGGTTGATGTAGACCCTACCCTGCTCACCAGGTGGTGCTTTAGTGCATATGTGTGTGCAGTCTATTGCACCCACTACCTCAGGGTATTCTGCTATTTGGTGGAGCAGTTGCATATTGCTGGCCAGCACCTCATGGGTGTTGGGGAATTATATGTGCTCACCGGCATGTGCTGATATGGCATGCAGGAACTGGTGAAGTACCCTGGATGCTGATGCCTGTGAGATCCCCATCATATCCCCAGCTGGCCTTTGGAAGGTACCTGTAGCTAGTATTCCTAGACCTACACATACCTTGGTATCCACTGGGATGGGTTCCCCTCTGTTAGTTATGTGTGTCAAGCATGGCTGACACAGCTTAACAATTTGCTGTAAGAGGTCCCTATCCACCCTATAGCACTCCACTATCTCCAGCTCATGTAGCCCCTGGTGGATTACCCTGGGTCTGTACACTGTTCTCTGTCTCCTCACTGTGGGTTGGTCGACAGCATTCACGTCCTTACCACGCTCAGCCTCTTCCACATGTTGTTGTATGATATCTATTGCAGCCCCTATCATTTTGTTGTTTTGTTTGTTAAAACTTCCCTGCTTGTATACACCGGTGGTGTAGAGTATGGGAAAAACCAGAGGGGGAAGGTGTTTGCATGGTTTATAGTAGTGTTCCAGGCTGGGCTGGTCTGCTGCTTGTGTAATTGGCTGATTCTGATACATTTCACCTGCCAGCTATGCTAGTTCTCCTAGATTAACTTCCTACTGCTGTTTTCCCTTCCCATTGCCTTCCTATTTAAGCCTGGGGGTGAGCCGCGCAAACACAGTGCTCAAATGTGCACAGAGCTGCTATTTCTTGGTTTACTTTTTTTTTTCCTTTAAAACCCAATGCACACATCTGCTTAGGCAATGTAAAGAGTTCTAGGCAGCCTCAGACACACCCTCTTGCTTAGCTGTGAGCAAACCGAGCCACAGGGCTCCAATCCACTTACAGTATGCCTGACACATCCCCCTATGATGTCAGCGAACTCCTAGGCTTGCACCTAGCTATTCCTGCTCTTACACTGTTGGGAGCTGCCTAGCATGCAGGGAAAATCTGGGATTCAATATAATTCCCCTCATTTGCATAGGATTGCCTGCTAATGCATAGTTACATGTCCCACAATGAGCCTCCCCCCTTAGCAATCTCTATTCACTGGCCATGTTGTTTTCTGCCTGCCATGGAGTATAATGGCAGAATAGTGATTTTGGTTAGAATGCTTATTTAAGGTATTTTTTCTTATTTTTCTCCCAATCCCATTTGCGCGCCGCTGCCCTACACTTAAACAGCCGAGATCGGCTAAAAAAAAACAAATAAAAGTTGATTTTTTTTTGCAAGTGTTTTCCATGATAATGGCCTTATAGTTGGCCATTGCCATGCTTTATACATGTTATCCACCCTTTATCTGGAGCTGTCATAGATCCGTTTTGTAATTTGCAGAAATGTACTCCATTACTGGCGGAGTACATTTCTGCTGATAACACAAGTCCTGCACGGCCGGTTTCCAGCTTCCTGGATCACGAATTCACCTCATTTGCATGGATTTTTCCTGCAAATGAGGGAATTTGCATACAGGGGCTGAGTCTGTGCAGAACTAGTGCAGGAGCATTCGTGCACGTCCCTGCAGGTTATTTCTGGATCACAGGGCAGACATATTGCCTGCTGGAGCTCCAGCACTAGTCCTGCACACACTGCAGGGCTTGCAGAATCCAGGGTCAAAGTCAAACACTTAGAAGCAATTACAACGGCATGCTTCTTCAAAATGTTCAAACTTCCCTCATAGCCTTTGTTGGTCCAAATGTCCTGAAGTAGGTTGTTCCATGGAGGTAATGCAACTTTATAGAATATTCTTCCTTCAATAGGAAGGGTCACAGATGGCCAAAAACATAATACCAAGGCAAATACATCTCAAGATATAAGAAAGGTTCCCTAGATGAAGTTGTCTTGTTAATGGTGACCAATAATTATAATGGAGAAGTTTATTGTGAGACAAGTTTAACAATAACAGAAGCCTGGCAGTGAATAAGAGCACAGCATCCATGGAGATGGACAAGCAGTTGTGCTTTTTTTCTGGAGACAAAGAAATGAAAAGAACCAACACACCTTATTTCAGGATACCTGCACTAATGTTTTATTTATAGGTAAAATGAGTCTACTAATAACAAGAGTGTATTCAAGCTTAGGTATAAGTTAATTTAAACACACGACTAACCTGCTGTGCCTAGAAAGAAGACTTGGTCATTTCTACATAAACTTAAGCTGACATGACCCTGATTACTAGCCTTTCTGCAATCAAGATGGCTAACTGAGTAATAGTGCAATATAATTTTGACAAATCAGCATTAAGTAAATGTGATATTGCTTGACTCAAAAATGGTGATACTGGAATTGTTGGATAGTTTTTGAGGTTTGATAAAAACATTGTTGATTTATTTGCATTAATTAATAGCATGTGTTTGATAACATTTTTCTAGCCTAGCTCAAAGACTTAGGGTGAGGGGTCACTACAGAGTCATCAAAGAAGATGACCTCTTAGAAGAGCAGCATACATAAGGCAGGCCGTTTTAAAATAGAGTCATTTGATATAATTGTAGTTTCAGAACAAAATAGTTATATGAGTATTTATAGACGTATGCTGAATCTGAAGGTTCTGGTGACAATTAGTAACGGGGAGGTGGGACAAATAGCTTGAAGAATGACAACAGCGAGAGAGTATTTGCAGCTGGTGGGTGACAGTTGGCAAAGAAAAGGTAGAGTGGAGGTGTGGAATAGTTTATTTCAAGAGTAAATGAACTGTGAGATATAACAGAATTCATGAAGAAAGAAAATAGAAAGCAAAAGGACACAAAATGGAGTGATGTTGAGATAATCAGAATGAGAGGAAGGGGAACCAGTGGTTAAAATGAATGCATAGGAAGTGAAGTAAGTGTAGAGAAAACCCCAAGTCGTCTGAAGGCATAGAAGGCTAAAAATAAAGTTTTTTTAATTGCAGGAAAGAAATTAAATAATGAATAAAACAGTTACTGGGGCAAAGGAGAGGAGAAAAAGTGAAGGAAGTCTAATGGAGGAGTGGGCCTAAAACGTTTTGGAAGGGCTTAACTATACATGGAAATCTAAACAAAACAGAAAAATAATGTGCAAATTATTTGTGTGCAATGAAAAAAAAGGTGAAGTAGGGGGAGACAAAAAAAACGAATAGAGGAGATATAGTATATACAATGTGATTTTAAAGAAACTTAATTCTGTTGTAGCTGATGTAGGGACAATGCATATTATCATGGTATATGTAAAAAAGGAGACAGGGCAACAATATTAAAAGATATAGGAACTGGAATCAAAGATAGGTTGATTGGTGGAGAAGGTAGCGTGACATGTGAATGAGCTACTGGAAGTAAGATCCGGATTATGTAAAGCTAGTACAGAAATGGATGATCTGGAGAACCTTGCTCAGAGAGATAGTTTCAGAATTGCAAGAATGACCAGAGAGGTACAGGAAGAAGATACTATAACATTTGTACAGGCCTGTGTCATGGGATGGTTGACTCCTCATACTGACACAGCACACGGGGTGGGGAAACCTAACAATAGCCCAAGAGTTAGAGATGAACATATTCCAATCATTAAGGTGCAATGCCACAAACATAAAGAGTGAATTTTAATGTTAGCAGTATAGAAGAGGGGTCTGATGAGGGAGGGCCAAGAGGAAAAATGGTGAAGTATTTGTCTTTGTGCACCAACACAGAGTGGAAGTGATGCCAGTGTTAGAGCAGCTGTTGGTCACCAGACTGGTACAGGAAATGGAACCAAAAGTAGGGTGACTGGTGGAGAAGAATTAAATGGAATTAAATCGCAGCAGATGTCTTGTTAGTGTCATACTAAAGAGGAAGATATCTGATTTTATGTGGACACAATGAGTGGAACAAATAAGTGGAAAGGTGCACCTTCGGAAGTAGGACGAGGAGGAGTGTGGAGATTTGCATTGTCACAGCAACAAGTGGTGCACTTTTGTCAACACGAGAGGCTGTTAATGGAATCTAAGGCAAATGATGTGAAGGGGAATGGAAAGCAAAGCCTTATGGATGTAAGAGGTAACAGTTTCAATTGTCCAGTGTGTATATGAATAGAAACAAGGAAGGTAGTACAAAGTACACAAGCACAAAAGGGCAAGGATAAGGCTGGAAGGGAGAGTATAGGACCGGTCACCTCTAATGTTATGCCCTAGCCAAGGCAAATTGAGAAATTAAAGTGTGGCAGACCAAAGGAATGACATAGAGCAAAAGATGTTTTCCAATGCTCCAGGAGCAGAGGAAGAGAGAAAGGAGGCAAAGAAAGAGCCTAACAAAGATAAATGGAGTGGATTTCCATCATTATCAGATAGTTTAGAAATAGACTGTGGTGGTGGTGCTGCGGTAGCATTGTCGCCTTACAGTAAGACGTCTTGTTCGATTCTCAGCTAGAGCGTCTTCTGTGTGGAGACATACGTGAATGGGCGTACCTTCATTGAAGGTTGTGCATCAGGGCCGGCAACATAGCATGTGAAAATCTACTGCTACCTGTAAAGTGAAGGAGAGAAGAGACAGCAAAGTTTATTAATGTTAGGAGTGTGTCTTTACATTGACTTGCTTATTAGAGGCCAGTTTGTGCACAGATTAGAGTAGGAGATACATTAGCAATGAATGGGAATGTATAGAGATACAAATAAACAGGTGGGGCTCAAGTGATACAAACTAAGACAGACAGCACTGATAGGACTGCTTGAGGGTTAATTTAATCACAGAGAACAGGAAGGTTCTGAATTAAGTGTATACTGTCTATTGGACAGTTAGGATTACTGAACTAGCTGGGGGGATGACACAAGGCTGCAACAGTCAGTTTTATTAGGAAGCTGAGAACTATTAAGTAACACCACTAATGTTAAAGCTTCACTATCATAACACATACAGAATGATTCTGTGGACTGATCCTGCTCTTCAGGCTCAAAATGTATATCCTTGTTTAGGTTTGCAGTACTGATTCCTTCTTATACTGTATTGGTGGGGTGGTAGCTGCAGACTGCAAAGTTGCTTGAATGCTCCTGCTCTTTAGGCTCAAAATGTATATCCTTTATATCCTTGTTTAGTTTTGCAGTACTGATTCCTTCTTAAACTGTATGGGTGGAGTGGTAGCCGCAGAGTGCAGAGTTGCTTGAGTGTGGTCAGCAAGCAGAATTCAATTGGTGAAGAGCACTTGTGTTGTGGTGGGAGACTAGTAATTTAAAGATGGCTCCATGCACAACAGGAATCTAATATAGACTTAGTATTGAGGAGGGGGATAGCACAAGGGGTGTAAACCAGGTGCAATACAAAGACACCAGCCAAACCATAGAGGCAAGCAGTGGAAATTTATCTGTGAAGGCCTCAGAGGGGGTGAATAATAATTCAAACTCTACCTGTAAAGAGAGAGTTAAGGGTACAAGGTCCAATTCCTTTTTTCCCCATCTGCAAATGGTATGACTCTGAGTAAGTCACTTAAATAGTAACACTGGTGCCCAGATGATTTGCTCAGTTGACAAGTAATTGATAAGGTATTCATAATGCATGTGTTTTCCATGATTTACTATTTTATTAATGCTGCAGGGATAAGTTCCTGACCCAGAGACTCCCCAGACTCTGGAATAGACTGCCCATACATGTCAAGCAGGGCACCTCTTTGGCCCTCTTCAAAAGGAACCTTGATGATTAGATGGGAGAAAGGAAATTCACCCCAGGGATCACGTCAGTCGCCCTGCTAGGCAGGGGTCTAGGGAAGTAAATAGTGTGGGAAGAAATAGCCAGGGAATTGTTATGGCTAGGCATCTATAGGCCCTAGAGCTGATAGCCTAGTACCAACCTATGAACCTATTAGTGTTGGTTTGTACGGTGTTTTTTGGTATTTTACCTGGATGATAAATGGATAAAAGATAAACTGAGTTTTGGAGCTTTCATTCCCAAGCCTCTGCTGAAAATGGGCACCTACCCAGCTGGACTTTCACGGTAATCAAATATAGTTAAAAAGTGTAACACATAAGTTAGGGTACAAATTTTCCAGAGTGAACCCAGTCCATCAGATTATACTAAAATTTTACAGGGGAGTTAGAAATCTGGAATTACAAGAACTCGAGATTCAAATCATGAAGGAACTTCATGCAGTACTCAAGGGAATTGTTTGAGTAAGAGAGATTAGAAAGAAAATAAATAGTGGCAGATGAAGGGAAAGAAAATCTCATGGTAGCAATACTCATGAATGTTAAACAGATTGCAAGCAAAGGCTTTCACCTATTTTGTCAAGGAGGCATTATTGTGCATATGTGACATGCCCAAAGACCCTTGAAGTCCAGCTCCTGAGAAGCAGACAGTAGATCAGAATGAAATAGGAGTATAAGAAGTTTGAATGTGGGGGCATCAGTTACCAACAAAGAAAGAACATCTTTTGAATAGAATTTCAAAAGGATTGTATATATTATGCTTACAGAAACTTGATTTGTTTAGGTGAGAAAATGTGAGGATGCAGAAAAAAGGATATAATTCTGTGTTCCAAGATGGGAAGAAGAGGAGTAGACAACTATAGTTAAGAGGGGACTCGGTGTGGTAAGATAGTGTGTCAGGTGAGTAAAAAATTTGGGTAGTGTGCAGAAGTAACTTTCACAGCAAATGATTAGTGAAAGATTGATATCATGGCCCAACTGAGATGAAAAAGAACCAGTGATGGGATACATTGAGGGAATACCAATAATTGTAAAAGAGAAGGAAACATAGTGCTTTGGTTAGGTGACTTTAACAGTGCTGGAACCAAATTTGGTTAGATTATTGATTTTGGCATGTAGAGTTCAATGTGAAATGTCAAACATATCTAAGGGAGTGTAAGAGAAGGACAGCAATGTGAGAATCATGGAGTGAAGTGAGGAGAATGTGAGGAACTTATTTTTTAGGAGTTAGGAGGATAAGCAGGCATGTCTTATAAATATAATATAAAACACTTATGTGAAGTGAAAGCAATATATATGTGCAAAAAGACGGTTGTCAGACAATTTGTTAGTCAGCACTGCATGAAAGGGAGAGAAGGAAGGACTAAAGAGGTGGAGAAGGAATCCAAGTTAAGGAAGAGGCTGAGATCAGGAAGAGTGACTGCATAAAGTGGTTAATGAGGTGATCTAAAAGAAGACAGGGAGGGAGGACCAAAGGAATACTAAAGAAATAAGGCAGTTGGAGAGCAGAGCAATTTGTTATAGAGGATTTCACATTATGTATTGGGGAAAAGAGAGTTAGAAATATAATTAACACAGGAACACATAGGGATAAATGAGAAGGATGAAGAATTCCAGGCTGATGAAATGGTTATCAAAGTGAAGGGGGCAAGGAGTATATAGGAGGAACTTGAGGATATATAATGCAAATATATACATGAAAACTGTAGAGGAGGAGGAGGTGAAAAAATAACGGGAAATTGACATGAAGGTGTCAGTATATAAATTTAAGAATTTGAAGAGGAAGGCATGGGTAGAGAGAATAGATGTGGTTAAAGCTGGTAAGACAAAGTAGGACTATTGGAAGTTCTTTGAGTAGTTAAACATGAGATAACTGGTAAGGGGAACAATGTTTTAGGAATGGCAAGGCCTGATGTCAAGGGAGGAATAGGGAAAGGATGCATAAACAGTGTTTTCAAGAGAGGCTATGGTGATAATAAGCTTCATGAAAAAAAAGAAAGTTGGTGGTCCAGATGGTTTTCAGACCAATTTTTACAATTTAGTAAGAATGCATGTAGGAATATGTATGAAAATTGTGCTTAATGTGATAGCAAAGAAAGAGTGATGGTGAAGCCCCATATGCTGCTTGGAGATAGTAATGTTATATAAAGAAAAAGAGGAATGATGGAGCACTAGCCAAACTATAATCGAATTTTATCATCTAATAGTGATACCAAAATAATGGCTAGGTTATGTGTTGCTGGCCTAGATGTCTTCCTAAGAATTGATAGGTGATTCCAGGTGGGTTTCATGAAAAATAGGTAATTTGCAATTACCGGAGGTTATTATTAAATTTTGCAGACTAGTGTGAGATGTATAAAGTATACAGAAGACTTTGTTTTGATAAACTGTAAATTTATGTTGAAAACTTTCCAGTAGATAACACAGTGTATGACGGCATACATAAACAACATACCGACAATCAATTCAAGTAAGTGAGCAGTATATTGGTACAGGGCGTGAGAGCTTCTTAGTGTAATGGATTATTAGTCATGCATATGATTAAAACTTTGTTATGATTAAGGGACAGAATAAGCTGCGCAGAACATCAGAGCTCTTTATAGGGAGCCAGATGTTTGATAAACCCATTTAATCTAATTTGAACAAGATGTGTTTAGAAATCTGAACAAGAAAATGTTGCCCTTTACCCTGGGGGATCTTTATCTTAGTTATGGAGAAATTAGCCCACAGGATATAAAGGTATATAAGTAGTATAAACATATATGCTCATGACTATATGTTACAATTAAAATATATGGAATGGATGTTGCCTCACCTGTTCAAGATATGTGAGCAGTTCAGCAGGGACTCCAGCTTGATGATCCATCCCAAAAAAATAGGGTGAGGAAAATAATTCATAATCCAGTATGATTGCCATTGGCAAAGTGAGGGAAGGCGTATATTAGAGTTAAAAGTGGAGGATATAAGAAAGAAAATAAAGAAGAGCTGTTGGATTTCAAATGTAGTATCTTTGCTATACAAAGAAGTAATCCTATCACTGTACTCTGCCTTTACACATCATAAAACACAATGCTCACTTTGGAATGTATAAATCCAAGCATATTCTGAACCTGGAAAAGCCCAGGTGATTTCTAGTGAAGAACATGTAACTTTACCACTAGATTAGCAGAGCTCTCCTTGTGGTTAGTAGTCAATCTGCTGCTCTAACGTGATGTGTCTCATCTTTCTATCCATGAAAGGTACCATCCCACCTGACCTACTATTTTATTTCACAAAGTAAGTGGCTCTACAAACATTCAAATTAAGGATAAATAAACAAAACTCACTGGAGGCATATTTTTCTGACTCAAAATATTTTAATCCTATGCTATAAGATACTACTACAGACTACATAAGTCACTACTTTGGCTACCTGTAAGGATGACCCTGATTACTGGATGTATAGACACATATTAAATTCATGGTTATCATGTTAAGCCTTGCTTGATTTGAGTGCTAAGTATGATTAAGTGCTTGAATAGGCTAGCAAGAACTCATAAACATATCCTTAGCAAGGCAGATATAGCTAGACATCTTATGGAGTCCTTGATTACCAACCTTTTACTGCTCCTATTTTGTCATATTTCTATATTTCTTATAAAGTAAATATTGGGCAAAGAGACTAGCAGATTGAATACTGTGAGCGGGAAGGAAGGAGTAATAATTGCAATTATGTTACTATTAGTGATTTGCTTAGTAAAGTTCATGTAGAAGGACATCAGCAGCAATGTTAGAGAAGATACTTAGTTTGTGGATGGAAGAGAAGGAGGTCTGTGAAAGAAACATTGAGTGAGTAAGGTCATAGGTATGAGGTATCCATGCATTTAGGATGTATACAATTGCAGTAAGTGTAGTACAAAGGTTAAGTGGTCTAGAGGATAAGAAGGCTCAATATATAGTGTAAGAAGACATAAAAAGGGAATGTATGCATGCATTTTGAGGTAGAGGGTGTAATGGAGGTAGACTTGAAAATCTTTATGAAGGGATGGATAAGTATGAGAGGGACAGAGGAACTAAGATTAGAGATAAAACAATAAGTTCATGGCCTAGTGTTCAGAGATAGCAAGTGAAAGAACTGAGACAGGAGGAAGAGCTGCAGGAAGAGGTGTAAAAAGATTATTTGGGTCTTCTGAGCAGATAGGATGGGATTATTTTCTATGAAATGGGGGTAGTCTGGTGATCTGACAAGTTGTCAGGGGAATAACGGAAAAAGGAAGTGGGGAGTAACAGAATGGAGCAGTGAAGGTAGAAAGAAAATTATTAGAGGGGAGGATTAGGGAAAGGATGGAAATGTCAAAAATATTCACTGAAAATAGACTGTCAGAGGATCAAATGAAAATACTAGACAAGCCTAGATCAACGTCTGAACTCAAAATTAAAATTAAAAAATTCAAACTCAATAAGACACCTGGAAATAACAGTACAATACCCAAACTATACAAAATGATGACTAAGGATGCTTTGAGTATTTTACTAGAGGTATTTTCAAAAGTTAAAGGGTATAACAAAGGTACCACCATCCTGGAAATACACCCTAATATCCCTAGTTTTAAAACCTGACAAGCACACAACACAATGTTCTTCATATAGATCAGTTTCATTATTAAATGTAGATCATACATTTCTATGGCAATCTATGCCTCTAGAATAAAACAATTTCTTCCAATGTTGATAAATAATGATCAGACTGTGTTTATTATGAAAAAGAACCCATATGATAATATCAAGAAAATACTATCAATAATTGATTCTATTAATTCAAAAAAGAACTAACTTTAGTTAGTCTGAATAAAAATAATGCATTTGATTCAGTTAATTGGCAGTACTTACTATTAGGACTGGAGAAATGTAATTTTTCAAACAATTTCTTACAATCAATAAAACTACTCTATGAAAACTCCTTTGCATACATTAAGATAGGCTCATATACTTCCCAATTAATGATAATTACTAAAGGTACTAAACAGGGTTGTACCTTTTCCTCATTGCTCTTTGCTCTAGTCATGGAACGTTTTGAAAATTATATAAGATCAAATAAAAACATCAAAGGCATACTAACAAATAATGATTTATTCACCAAAATATAATTATTTGCAGATGACATCCTATTAACTTTGACTGATTGCAATTCTTCTCTTAGAAGAAATCGGGACTCAGTTTTAATGAGAATAATACTAAAATACTACCAGTTAATTATAATACTGGTAAAATAGAAAAGAGATTACATAAATACATTGAAAAATATTAAGATCACTTACTTAGGAATAATCTTGTTTGACAATATTAAAGGTATAACAACCCTTATTCATAATAACAAATTCCATTAAACAAACTCTAAATAAATTGAATCATTTTTTCACTATGGAAGGGAGACTCTCCTTAATTAAAATAATTATCCTTCCTAAAATTCTGTATATAATACAATCTTTATCCCCTCCCATTCCCAGAAAATATAAAGGAGTATAACTCTTTGTTTCTGAGATTTTCATGATTTCCTAATAAGACTAGATTGGCTTTAAACCATTACATTAGAGAATGGACATTGGGTGGCATTGGTCTTCCAGATTTAGAATTATGTTCCTTATGCTCAATTGTTAAAACATTAATTTTTTGGTTAGACAACAATTATAATGCCAAATGGAAAGATATTCAGGGAGGTAGTTGGTGTAAATCCAATAATGTAACAAAATCATACCATACTAAAATAACTACTAATAAATTTCATTAGTTAGCAAAATACTATTTTATAGAAAAGAAAAAAACAAACCGGTTAACTCTTACTATATTAATACAATAATATCCTCCTTTAAAAACTCCTTTTCAGGAACCCTGACTATAAAGCATGGATTTTCTTTGTATTTCCGATTGCCTACTCTCAAAATAGCATTAATACATTTAATTTAACAACAATGACTATGTTTAAACAAAAAAAAAAACTATTATACTGGTATCAATTACTAGAAAAATGTTGGCAATATCATTAGAAAATTTGAATTAAGCAAAGGCATGTGGTTAAAAATTCCAAATTGTAGACAATTTGTTGAACATAAGATTAATCTAATGCAACCAATAGTTAGAAATTCTTTCCCCACTTTCATTACTAAAGTCAGCTTTATTATATACCTGAGGTTCATTTACTTGTCTCAGAAAATATGGTGTAGCTCTATTCTTGCTTATTCCTTCTAAGTCACTAAGTTGACTATCTACTTCTTTGATGCCATAGCCCCTTTCTAGTAATTTGTTACGCATTGTGTTGGTATCACTGGTAAATGTAGAATCTTTGTCATTCAGGTCGGAAATTCTCATAGCCTGACCTTTGATTATGTTCTTCTATACGTGAGGTGGGTGTAAGCTGTTGCAATGTAAAATGTGATTAGTATGGCACTTGTTTCTAAATCTAGTAGTATGAATCTTGTTGAAATTATCTTTACTAATATGTATGTCTAAGAAATCTATAGTTTCATCTGAAAAATTCTAAGAGAACTTCAAAAATGTTGTAGTGTATGCAGGCATTCTATGGAAGGTAATACTCTGTCTTATCTCCCTCTCCACAAGATAAACACATCATCTAAAAATCTATGATAGAACATAATGTGTGGAGTGTATAAGTGATTAGTTAGTACAAACTGGGTCTCCCATTGTGCTAAAACTATGTCTGTGTAACTGTTAGCACAGGGCGTACCCATAGCCACTCCTGTCTTTTGTCAATAGTATCTGAGAACATGAAAACATTATTTTCTAGTATTGTTTCAACAAATAAGTGCAGCAGATCAACTTTTGCAATACTAAATGTATCATTATTAGTCAAACATTCTTTCATAAATTCTAGCCCAAGGTAATTTTGGGTGACAGTAAATAATGAGTTGATGTCTAACGTAACAAACAGATATTTCTCATAAAATTCTATATATGAACAGACATCATATAATTGTTGAAGGAACTGTTTAGTATCATTTAAAACCATGCAACAGCTTTCAAGTATCTGTCATAAATGTTTATCAACAAAGATAGATATCATCCCAGTCACCCAGCCTTGTCCAGATACAATTGGTCTGAGTGGTGGATCAATGTCATTCTTCTGTATTTTAGGAAGGGCTTGGAAAATGGGAATGGTTGGTTGTTCTACCATGCAAAAGCTAAACATTTCCTTTGTAATAATATAATTAGAAACACAATCTTTCAACATAATATGAACTCCTTCAATCAAACCAAAAACATCTGTGAATAAAATATTTCCATATGTACTTTCATCTTTTAGCATCCTAAAAACTTTTTCATTATGTTTTATCCTATCCATAATTATGATAGCACCACCCTTATCTGCAGGTCTAATAGAAATATTTCCATCTGAGAGTAAGCTTTCTAAAGCTGAATACCCCCTTCTATTCATGTTATAAAATCATTTATATTGTGTAATTTGTTGATTAAAAACCTTGTTAAGTTCACTCTCACAAACATTGCAAAAAATGTCAAGGGTTGAGTTCAAATTAGGGTTAAACACAGTCGGTCTTCTAAACGTACTTACAATTCTACTTGCTGGATACATCATTCTCAACATGACCATTCGGGTCTATGTTAAATCAGTGAACACTTAAAATAGTAAATGCTGATTTATTGACCCTTTATGAACAAAAGCTGACAATCTCGAAGACACTGAAAAGCGATTTTTTTTCCCAGGGAAAAAAAAAAGTCGCTGTTCCACAAAAAAAAAAAAGTTCAAAACACAAAATAAAGTGGGGCCTTCACCACCCACGCACCCCCTACTTAAATATACCAACTCTGAGATCATACCACAGTGGAGGAAGTGGCAAAGTCCCAAAAATGGCCCAGCAATTTTTTTCCTGGGAAAAAAAATCGCTGTTCCATGTCTTCTGGTGAATGCTCATTTGAGTGATATCATAGACAATGTTATGGCATATGAATCAAGATTAAAATAAGTGAAAATGAGGAAACTTCATAGGGATTTCCGTGATTTTAAATGTGGACAAGTATTTGCATGGTCTAGAAATGATAAGGGCAAGAAAACTGAACCAAGTGTCTACAATAGCCAAAAGGACTGTGTCATTATATCTGAGACAAGTGAAATAAACTCGAAGGCAAATATATGATTGACAGCACCAGTGATGAGTCTACCAGGACATTCTATGGCCTCTGGTGCTAATAATCAACTTAATAAAGAGACACCAAATGTTTAACCTAAGGTTAGACATAACGAACATACGCATGTTTTTGCCAAACTGCCTCTGCCAATAAGAGATACAAAAAACATGGAGAGGGGTTGCTTCAACAGCAGAGGGGGCAAAAGGAAAAGAATTCAACAAGAGATGCCATTTACATCACAAACGCCGATGATAGAGAAACTTTGGGTGAAAACCAACAAGGACTGAAAAATAATCTATCAGAAAGGACTCTAACTTCAGAAGAAGTAGCGCTATTGCAAAAAAGGACTCTGTTTTATACCTCAAAATGTTCAAGTTTAGGGGAAGTAGGTCTGTTCATTAGACTCTTTGCTAGAAGGGTCATGTTGAAAATGATGTATCCAGAAAGTAGAATTGCATGTACGTTTAGAAGATCGAGTGGTTTACCCCTAATTTGAAGTCAACCCTTGAAATTTTTTGCAATATTTGTGAGAGTGAACTTAATACGGATTTTAACCAACAAATTACACAACAAAAAATATTTTAAAAGTTTTTATTATGCTAAATGATGAAAGTACATATGAAAATATTTTATTTACAGATGTTTTTGGTTTCATTGAAGGAGTTCATAATATATTGAAAGACTGTGTTTTTAATTATATTATTACAAAATGTAAGCACAAACACTCTCAGTTCCTATAACACGACTAGCCCAGCACGTTAAGCGCTTTCCACCACACGTTCTTCAGAACATTGAATGTGTCATGTCATGTGATGTATGAAGCATATAAAGTGTCTGGGGTGCATTTAGTAGTGTTCTTGAAAAAAGTGTGATGTGAGCTGAACTTTTTGTGTAATAAACTTTGGAGGATTCACCTGGCACGTGTCACACCGTGCTTTTTTGCTGCTGCTAGTTCGTAGGATAGTCTGAGAGTGTTGTTTGTGCTTTTGTGGTTGTTGTTAGTGTTCAGTATATATTATATATTATTACAAAGGAAATTTATAGATTTTGCATGGTAGAACAACCAACTCTTCCCATTTTCCAAGCCCTTCCTAAAATCCACAATGATGACATTGATCCACCACTCAGACCAATTGTATTTGGAGAAGGCTAGGTGACTGAGATGATATCTATCTTTGTTGATAAACATTTACGACAGGTACTTGAAAGCTGTTGCACAGTTTTAAATGATAATAAACAGTTCCTTCAACATTTATGTGATGTCTGTTTATGTATAGATTTTTATGAGAAATATCTGTTTGTTATATTAGACATCAACTCATTATTTACTGTCATCCAAAATTACCTCGGGCTAGAATTTATGAAAGAATTTTTGACTAATAATGATACATTTATTATTGAGAAAGTTGATTTGCTGTGCTTATTTGTTGAAACAATACTAGAAAATAATGTTTTCATGTTCTCAGATACAATCGACAAAAGATAGGAGAAGCTATGGGTGTGCCCTGTGCTAACAGTTACATGAACATAGATTTAGTACAGTGGGATACTCAGTTTGTACTAACTGATCACATACACTCCACACATTATGGTCTATTGTAGATTTGTAGATTATGCGTTCATTTTGTGGCAAGGGGGACAAGACAGGTTAGTAGCTTTCATTAAATACCTGCACACTACTACCAGTTTTCTGAAGTTCTCGCTGAATTTTTCAGATGAAACTATAGATTTCTTAGACATACATATTAGTAAATATAATTTCAACAAGATTCATACTACTAGATTTAGAAAGAAGTGGCATACTAATCATATTTTACATCGTAACAGCTTACACCCACCTCACACATATAAGAACATAATCACAGGTCAGGCTATGAGAATTTCTGGCCTGAATGATGAAGATTCTACATTTACCAGTGATGTCAACACAATGCGTAACAAATTACTAGAAGGGGTCTATGGCATCAATGAAATAGATAGTCAACTTAGTGTGTTAGAAGGAATAAGAAAAAATAGAGCTACACCATATTTTTCGAGACAAGTAAATTAACCTCAGATATATAATAGAGCTGACTTTAGTACAGAAGCACCCAGACTGTGTTTGACTTATTCTAGCAACATTAAAGGTATATCTGACATTATTAAAAGAAATTGGCACATTTTGCAAACAGATAAAGATGTCAACAGTGTTATAGGACAAGCTCCATCTTTTTGTTTTAAAAACAAACATTCCTTAAAAAAGGATTTTATGTTATGATGGTTGAGAGAACCTCTATACATCATACTACACCTTGTGGTAGTTGTAATTTTTGCCATCTGATAGATTGTGAAAATACTTTCATACATCCCACTACACACAGGGTTTACAGATTTAATGCAAAAGCTTGTTGTAGATCGAAACATTTTGTTTACTTAGCCCAATGCAACATTTGTAAAGAATTTTATGTGGGCAAGACTAATAGAATGCTGCTAGAAAGAGTGAGACAACATATACGAGATATTGGACAAGTAAATCTTACCAGCTCTCTAGCTAAATATGTATCAGATACTTCTATAGAACATAAATTTAAGTTTAAAGTAATAGAACTGGTAAAAGAAAATGGTCGTTTAGGTGACATAAAAAATATCCCAGAAGACAGAGAATTGTTTTGGATTTTAAAATTTACAAGCTGATAAAAAAGGAGGGCTTAATGGTAAGATCTCTTTAAGACATAGGTTAAAATATAGGAGACTGAATTACTAATTATATTGAGTAAGTTTAATTATATCATGTGTTTTTAAAGCTGAATGTGATTGGTCTATCATTGTTTAAATATCATTGTATTTACTGAGGTGTTATGGTCTGAAGAAGTAGGATTTATCCTACGAAAGCACTTCCCTTTCAATAAATATAATTTCTGCCATTTGTCAACATGTTTCTCTGTTATTATTACTTTCATATAATTATCCCCAGGATGGGTGTCTAGAGTCAAAACAATATATAACATTTTTGGAAGAAGAGTCATTTTTAACAACTGCAGCCTGTCCTTGAATGAAAAAAAAAAAAACATTTTTCCAGCTGTTTATGTATGTATTTACCTGAGATATTATGTTTTTATAATTTGTTTCTCTTGTTTTTTCCAAGTTTTTGTATAAGGTTATCCCTAAGTAGTTTAGTGCATTAACTTATTCTCCAATGATGCTTTAGTTAACTAGTTGAGATTTCCCTTTGTCATTAAAAATAATATGTTTCGATTTTTGCTTATTAATTTGAAGGCCTAAAATTTTTGAAACTTATTTGTTATTGTGTTTAGGTCTAATAATTCTGTATTTGACTTAGGTAATGTAAGCAGAATATCATCCACAAATAGCGCTATTTTAGAATTGTATTGATTATAAATAATGATGCCTTTGATTTCCTGATTATTTCTTATTGATGATAATATTTCTATGATGAGGAAAATTAGTCATGGCAGTCTTGATAGTGTGTTTCACCCTACTCAACAAACTACAAACACAACAACCACATAAATAAAATGGGAGTAATTTAGAATCCATAAAGGTAGAACAATCAAGTCAGAGCAACAATGCTTCTCTTGGAGGCCTTGAGGCAGTACATATTTATCAGCAGTGCATTGGAATGCTGGATTCCATGTAATAAAAAGGTGCATAACCAGGTCTAACAGCATCAAAAAATTGAAGACTTGACCTTGAAAAGAACCATGACTATTGAAGTGCAAATACAAACATAACACATTAAATAACTCAATTTAATTTTAAAGATAGTGGAAGTTATGCATCTGCTTAAAACTAAATAACATTCAAGTTTCAGTTTAATGTTACTAATAAACAATTACCTCATCATTTTTTATTTCCTAGACATTATAAATCTTTTATACAACCTATAGTTCTGAAACTTTCATTAATCAATTGGTTGATGTGATTAGAAAAAACTCATAGCTGAATATTTAGTTCAATGTAAAGGAATAGGTTTATGGTTCTGAGACCACTGTGGACAACAGAATGACTACTGTAACTAGAAACTGTAGAAATATTAATTACCAAGTTAAAGACAGGACAGAATTAAAAAGGCAGTGCCTTCTGGGAGAGAAACCTGCACACAGCATGCTTTAGTAATGCACATCCTACCATTTTCCACCATGCAGACTTACTCAGCCCCATCAAAGCAAGAACCACCCTCCACAAAAATCATTTCCCTTACTTACATAACCCTTGAAGTATAAAAAATCCTTGCATGCATCCCTTGAAGTATAAAAAATCCTTGCATACCCATTTATCATTCAACACCAGACTTAAGTGCAAATGCAGCACATATGTTCCGCAGAACCTTTGTGCAGTACAGAAGCATTCCACTATATATGAAATGAATAGTGTTGTCCATGCTATTGTTTGTAGTAGTCACCTTCTATAATTCTTCATGAGCATCCCCTCTCCTGGAATTTCAAGTGACTGGCATAACTTTTTCTATCCATGTATGGTCAGCCACTGGTTGAATTTTGAATAACCATCTGCACTTCTCCCATGCATAACCTATTATGTGAGGTAGGGAGCAGATGACCACTGATGGGGAAGGGGCGTGTGAATGATCATAATTACAAAGTGAAGCCAACATGGAGGAGCTGGAAATGTTAGAGCAGCTTAAAGTTTGTATGGATGTTACAAAAATGTAATGCAAATGATATATAAATTCAGATGACCATAATGGTACTCCAAACTTTCAGGATGATATGCAAAATTACTGTTAGGAATTATTTACTTCAATGGCAGCCAAAAGCTATGTCTATCAGACATAGAGAAGTGGAAAATAAAAAAATACAGTCTTCTCTTGGCTATGAGAAGGACTGCGGTAGAACCAGTCAGCATCTTCACAGTCACGCAAAGCAGCTAATAATATGCAAATATAGAATGGATATATGCAATTCACAATTCACTCTAAATGAGACTATGAACTCATTTTTATGTATGCCTGCTTGTATTGCACACTGGGGAATGTCGCAGCTTGGGGAAATGATTACCTTATCATTATTCACAATGTTAGATGGCATACCTTGATTCAGTGGCATGCTACAACTTGTTCAGTTTTCCCATGATCCCTGTCTACAAATACATTACACTGTTCTCTGATCTATGTATTTTTTTTTGTGCTTGTCAGTAAGTACAACCTGCACATGTAAAAATCATTACTTATCATTGTATGTATATATAATAAATAGATACATAGATAGTTATATAGATATATATATGTGTATGTGTGTATGTACTATGTATCTCACCACAATGCTTAACATCATTCACAGACCATTATACTGTTTCCTATAATAATTTTATTTCCTACATTGTCATTATTTTCAAAACAAAGCAAAAGGTGTAATTTCAATGATTACTTGCTTAGCAGGACATTAAAGAAAAGTACAGTAATGTATATTAGTTCATTTTTGAAGAGAAAATAGTTGTCTGCTTCAGATGTTTTACTTTTACCACCTTGAATGGAAATATAATTCATAGCATATGTCCTTTTATAGTTCATAAGATAACATGTTTTACAGGTTTTCGTAGTATTTTGCTTTGTAGAACAATATCAGTGTCTGCTTAATTCAGAAGTGAAATAGGTGGACTGATGTACCATCTGTAGTTGTCAGAAGAGTGATGTTTGCTTTTATATGCTGTTTGTGTATATATATACATAGATATATATATATATATATATATATATATATATATACACACACACATGCACACGCACACACACATATATATATATATATATATATATATATATATATATATATATATATGTGTGTGTGTGTGTGTATAGATATATACACTTGTATGTGTGTGTGTTTAATCAAAACTATTCCTAGATTTATAGTGAAGCTCTTGACCTTCTAATGAATGTCAGTTCCAGACATCAAAACATAAATATAATGTTCCACAAATGCATACAGTAAAGGGCTGGGGAAAAAAAGATGATAACGTATAAGTCACATTGTGTAAACAGTTTTACAAAGCATTGAAAGCCTTGTGTTGTAGCATAAGAGGGGGGGGTGGCACAGCAAGGTTATGGCCTGGCAGCTAGCACAGACAATTAAATATCTGAGCATTTTAACAAGCTTTCTATAGTCAAGAGTATAGAGATTGATTTATTCTGCCTCCATTTACCTTTGTGCAAGTCATTCAATCAGATAATGCTTCTGGGTTGCCCCTGAAAAGAGATTCATGCCCAGAAGAGTGAAAATAAAATTACAAATTAGTAGAGGAGAACCCTTTGAAAATGTGTTATGCATTGTATGATTCTTTGGAAAAAAGTTACATGCCATTTTACAGTCTATCCCATTATAAAGCTGTGCATATAGTCCATAGAAAAGATTACATGATTAGTTTTGATTATGTGTCCTGGCACACCTCTCAACATTTTTAAACTAAAATCCTTTTCTTACTCACTTGTTGTACATGCAACATACTGGAAATGTTTTGCAACTCTGTAACCACTGCAGGGCACAGTATTACAATGTTGCTTTTTAAACCATTCTGAGGTCCGTTATTCTAAAATCGTGCTCTACTGGGTGGGGATGCTGTTTTTATAAGAGGCTCACAAGTCTTATGTAGGCAGTTTGTTCATATCCCTAAACTACAAATAGAGGCTTTAAGACTCCAGAGCCATTCCTTGTAACAACATATATTTGTTGTGTGCTCTAATGTAGTGTTGTAAGCCCTGTCCTACTTTTAAGATATTTTTTGACTGTTAAGAAGATAATAATCAGAAATGTGTATGCTGCTGTGTTTGTAAAAGCCTTTTATAGTTAAGACTCTCACGTTTTCTGCATTTAATACAACATACCAACAAACAATGCAACTCAATATTATAAAAAAAAAAGCTTCCACTTTAAGTAGAGCCCTCAGTTACTGTTATACTCAGATAATGTAATGCTTAAATGAGGTGTCTTTTCCCAGTGAGAACTTGATAAAAAATGCTGAGCTCATTTTGCTTCAGACATCAAATAAAATCAGCTGTGACTTTTATTTAAGTCAGCATAGCACCTGTATTCACATAAGCCTAAAGGAAATTTCTGACTGTTCCTCTGATTGAAGTTTAATGGGAGTTACACAAAAGAAAATTTATTTAACCTTCTCACCCATTTCCTCTACTGTGCAAGCATTCACCGCGTGCTACAGTCCCAAGAGGTGTCATCAAAGATAGCATTTCCCTGCTCCATAATTTTCTGAGGCTAAACACTGAAGCTAGCTGTATATTTCATAATTACATGGGAATCCCTCAAGTATCTGATTTCCTAAGGTTTGATTAGCCATTCTTTTTCTATAAAGCAGAAGAATTGTTAGACATTAGATTAAATTAAAATGTGTTTATGTAAACTATATGAAACATTGGTAAGAACCTTTTATGAATATGACATACACACGCACACATGCACACACGCGCGCACACACACACACACACACACACACACACACACACACACACACACACACACACACACACACACACACTGGATAGTGACTAACCCCTGTTTTCAAAATATAGGCCATAGTATCTCATGGGAGAAAACATAGCATTAAAATATGTACCTTGTGTGCATAAAAAAAGATGAATGCTATGCTTTACATCAAAATTTTAATATTGTTGCAATGCTGAGTAAAATTAAAAACTCACTCATATGTCAGAAACCCAGAAGAGAACAGAGTAAGAATGCAGCATTGCTGCCAACGCCACTGTGAGGTCTAAAATCATTACAATCTGTTTAAAAGGTGTCAACTAATTCACTGTAATCTTGAAACACCAGCCCTTTAACAACTTAGGATGTCTATTTTATACTTTGCTGTTGAGATATGAAAGCCAACAGACCTTCAAAAAATACCTAATATAGCTACACAATATATATTTTTAACAGTTTTCATTTTGTTTATGAGAACATCTTTTATTGTGTATGTTTGAAGGATTCATACTGTATGTACCATAAAACATATTTTATACATAACATTATAGAAATGCACTAATTGCTGACGTATGTATATAAAAAACTGTAGACATGAAACAAATATACTGGTTGCATACTTTTTAGCAGTAGCCAGAGGTGACACTCATCTCTTTTGTTGAGTCAGCTGACCTAAAGTGGTCAGTTATCTCTTTAAGTATGCCTGATTTAGAGCTAATGACCACCCCTTGTGAATATATAACATGTACATGTATGCATTTTTTCTATGCATGATAAAAATCACAGTGTGCATCCATGTGCAAAAGAAAGTATATGCATGGGCTTCTTTGCATGGTATGCTGCATCAGGTTCACTATATCTGGTCCCAAAAGTCAAACTACTCACTAACAAATTACAGGTATCTGCTTACTAAAGTGTGTCAGTCAGTCAGTAACTCACACATTTTGAAAAAAGTAATCAGTCGGTCTCGGTGGAGTTTCCTCTACCTGTAACAATGACCGTGTAATTGAAAATATTTCCAACTGAGCCATTTAAAGTTCAACTTAAAAAATGCAGAAGTATGAACTGTGAGTTATGGGTGGCGCAGTGGTGCAGCAGGTAACATTGTCGCCTCACAGTAAGAGGTTCTCTCGTTCAATTCTCAGCTGGGGTGCCTTCTGTGTGGAGTTTGCATGCTCTCCCTGTGTTCATGTGGGTTACCTCCGGGTACTCCAGTTTCCTCTCACATTCTAAAGACATGGGTCTGGAGCATTTCTCCCTGGGCCTCCGCTGAAAACAGGCTATGTGGAACCTAGTCGGACTTTCCCAGTCAACAAATGTTAAATAAATAAGTACATCTGGAAACAGATTTAAATGCTCTTGAGTGAGCTAAGCCCACACCTCATCTGAGTGTGAACATCAGGGTAAAATTATTACTTCAGATACTTATAAACACAACTTGACACACAAAATTCTTCCAATAAACCTGAGAACCACAATAGTCAAAAAGACATTCAGTAGATGAAACCTACTGCTAAATAGTTCTTGTAAGTCAAATTCCTATGGCTACTAGTGTATTTCCGTGTAGTAAAAACATGCAGTCTTAGCTTCAAGGCATGATAAACTGTATATGAGGCCTTGACAGAAGTAAAGACTTAGGAGTCTATCAGTATTTCCTCTATGGTAAATAGATGCAGTTGCCAAAACATGAAATAACAGATGTCACCATGGATATGCTCACATATTCATTGATATACAGTAGCTTGTGAACCTAATTTTGCAGTGCTTTAATGTTATCTGCTTTGGTTCAGTGATTAGTCATTTGCATGTAGAGTTTTTGACACTAGAAGTCAGGGATGATAGGTTCTATCCAATAGCTCCTTGACATTCTTTATTGGAATAAATCAAATAATCACCAATTAATACTGTTATTCATAAGGACTTTAAATATAGAAGTGTAGGTATTAAATGCAAGACTGTTTTAGACTTGCAGTTTTGTTTCATACACTCTACAATGCAAGTTTCTGTTACAGTGCTATTTAGGTCTGCACTGTTGCAAGTCCTTTTGCAGTAAATTGTGGTACTCAAAAATATATGTAACTTTAGGAATTAAAATATCAGAAAGGTATATGGAGCTTTGCCGCCATTTCCATATATATGATTCTAAACTTGGGAATCTTACTTCATATTTTAAGGTGCCTGCATTCCTAAAGAACTTATTCAGTTTTGGGAGTGGCCTTGATGTTGCCAAATGTGTTTTAAAAGTAATCACACTACACTGATATTCTAATTAAAACTATTTAGTTTTGCTCTCATTATAATTTGTGTTGCTCTATTGCATGAGATGAGCTTTGATTATACAAGATCTAGGAACATATATATTGGCTACTCAGTCACCTATTAATAAACAACAAATAAAATATAACAGGTTTAGCTTTTTAAGGGACTTAGCTGATATACAATTTGATAGTCTCATTGTGAATATTACACTGTGCAAAAGGGGTTTCATTTTTTTTTTCTTATTTGTCATATGGAAGGGCCCGATTACTGGCTACTGTGAACAGGGCATGCACCTTATTTGAAACATGTTATAAGAGATGTACAAAAGTATAACTTTGTACCTGTACAACTGGCCAAAATGTAGATTGCTTGCACTAGACCATCCTAGAATGGAAGATATGTAGGCGACAGTGTTTAAAAAGCTCTAATATTGGCATCAGCTTGACAGGATGAAGGAACTCTGATGCATTGGTGGCAAAAGGTAAGGAGTCTGATATGTATTTCATTTTATAATAAGCCCCTAAATGATTTGGAAGGCATACCTTAACCAGCTTGATAAATAATTTCCTGTACAATGAGAATTTTGCTTCTTATCTTACCTACTTCTTGATTCTTTTGAGCTACTATGAAGTAGAAAGTTTGAAGCACACTGATTTTTTTATTAACTAAGGAAACATGCTATTGGAATAAATTATGAAGACTAAACAGTGTTCTGTATAAAGCATGTTGTTTATACAGCAGGCAAACATTCCTCAATATTATTTTATGTCACTTCAGTATGCCATCTGTTTAACTTTGCTGAGCTTCATTGTTCATGACCTCATTATACTGCTTGTGGACAGCAGTGACCATCTTATACTATGTAAGCAAGTGGGTGAGTTGAGCTGGTTTGAATGTGTGATGTCCTTTATACTGTGTTTGAATGTGTGATGTCCTTTATACTGTGTTTGAATGTGTAATGTCCTTTACACTGTGTTTGAATATATGATGTCCGTTATACTGTAATCTCCATTTTATGTATGCCACTGTTCCTTTGTTCTTTTGCTATGAAAATCATCTATCAGAGTCCTACATATGCCATGAAGTATCTTTCTTTTTCTTGAAGATCTGAGTGCAGCCCTTGTGTTTTGTTTCCCCTGGGACTTTCCATTGCAAGATTACATCCTAATTATAATAACTGTGCTAACTATGCTTCATGTGTTGATTGGTTTACAACTGCACCCTCCATCATGGCCCATCTGTACTACTCAGCTTTATTAATCTGTTCATAGCCACATTCATCTTGTGCTATATTTTAATTAAGAAATAATCATCACAGGGTTGCATTCTGTTGTTATGGCAGCAGTATTTGGTTGCACTTTAACATATAAATAATTATCAGGTGTAGTTGCCTATTAAATATTTCACATTAGTCCTGATTATAGATTGTATGTGCTATCATATTTCAGGTATGGATACTTTTTTAGGTGAGAGGGTGCACCACAGTTCTTAAAAATATATTTTATATATATTGCAAAGCATGATTACTATCTTGTGCTTAGGCTGGGC
Source organism: Protopterus annectens (assembly GCF_019279795.1). NCBI lineage: Eukaryota > Metazoa > Chordata > Ceratodontiformes > Protopteridae > Protopterus > Protopterus annectens. Next base: position 1,584,868,176 of record NC_056726.1, read on the forward strand.
TTTCAGATGTTATAGAGTATTTAAGATGCCTTGTGCTTCAAAGAAAAGTTAATATTTCAGAAAACAATACTGTAATGAATAATGGACTCTATTGATTTAACTCTAAACAATAATCACTTTTTATAAGAAGCCCATGTCATATCTCCAAATCTTATTCATACTGATATGTAGCTGTCAATCTGTAATAGTGCATGCATTTGCATGCTGTAAAAACTGGAAATTATTATGTTGGACATGCATATTGAAGAACTAACACTTACACTGGAAACATTTTTGTGGAAAAATTAACACATCTTTATAAGGGTAGGATTCATTGGTATAATATGCACCACACAGAGCTGGTGTAGAGAAATATTCTAGAGAATGCCCATACACCTGTTATGTATCTCAGAGTATTTGAAGTACTTGAGATATGTTAACTGAAAAGTAATATACCACATGCTGCAAGACACATATGCAAGTATTTAGAGCAGTATAAGTAACATGAAGACAACCCAGAGACTTGGGACACATGCACCAATGAGTGCTGTCACTTTAAAATGATGCAAATGAGATACATTCTTGCTTCTGAAAACTACTAATCCTAAAAATCACACTCTGTTATAGGAAATCAGCGATGAAAAAATCTATTACAGGTGCCTTCATCTCATCTGACCACAAGCCAAGTCATTCAACATACACAAAACCTGACAGTCTCTGATACGGAGCCATGCACACTTATGTCTAGTAATGTCATATGCTGATAGATAACTATTTTATTTTCCATTTAATAATCAGGTAGGTGAGCTAGTCTATTGACCCTTTTTAGCCATGCCCTGAGTATGATCATACATTAGATATAACAGTACACAGGTATGTATACAAAGCTCCAATTTGCACAAGTAGTAAATATTGAACAGACAATTTTGTCTACAAAGGATGCTTAAATAAATACAATAAATATTGTACAAATAGTATCAATATGTATATGTTCATGTGCTCAGACAGGTATTGAAAATCAGTGCAACATGGTGGCAGAGTTAACAAAGGGTCCCAGTTCTGTTAGAATACATGACACTGATGTAAGTGCACTAAAACAGAAGTGAATGTCAGACAGCCAGAGCTGCAACTAAATAAACAACAATACAGTTAGAGGAGAGATGGCACTGCATTTAAAGCCATAGAGAGACATGAATGCTGGTTGACATGCATAATGCAATGACGTGAGTTCACTGATGAAACTTTATGAATGCGGCTTCTCCCCTGTTTCGTATGCCACAGTGTTAGCTATCTTTGCCTTCATTGAATACCAACTCTTGAACAAAGTAGTACTTACTGTGTATACCAGTGCACACACATACACACACACACGCACACACACACACACACACACAGGCATGCACACGTGTGCACGCATACACACACACACACACACACACATTGCTTGTAAGTTTGAATTGCATATGTTAATGAGGAGCTTCAATGCCCGACAGGGCAGTGAATGACAGAATGGAACTTGAGCTTCACCACATGATGTACCTAACCTAGAGCCAATAAATGTTACTGAAGAGACATCTGACCAATTAAACACTGAATCTGATTCTTTTGGGAACAGGATTCAGATATTAATATGAGAGATTAGCTTCATGCAAAAAGGTGTTAGACAAAAAAAAAGACAATAGTCAGAATAGCAGGGAATGCCAGTTGCTCATTTATTTTTGAGTTATTAAAAATACAAGACAAAAAGTTGCAAAAATGTAAATCACTTCAGTGGGACAATGCATTTTTAGGATAAGCATAAATACAGACAGTTTTCAAAAGTCTACATGTAAGTACATTTCTTAATGACATAGATGAGAACGCTAACTGCCACACAAATAACTGTCACAAACAATTGTCTTTAGTTAGCTAGTTAGTTAGTTACTGCTTAGTTATTTTTGACAAGCTGAGGTAAGAAGCATATCAAAATTCTTTCTAAATATAATGAAATATTGATTAGCAGTCTATCAGCTAAAATTGATAGATTAAAATAAAACAAATTAAGCATAATTTTTGACAGTTATACTGCGGTGGTGGTGCTGCGGTAGCATTGTCACCTCACAGTAAGACGTTGTCCTGTTCGATTCTCAGCTAGAGCGTCTTCTGTGTGGAGACATGCGTGAATGGGCGTACCTTCATTGAATGTTGTGCGTCAGAGCTGGCAACTCGGCACGTAAAAATCTACTGCCAATCATTAGCAGACCAGAGTTCCGCTGTGGCGACCCCTAACTGGGAAAAGCCGAAAGAAACAACATATTCCAAATAGAGTTATATGTTTTTGGATTAGAAAAACTGGACACTACTATGTTTAAGAAGGAAAAAGAAGTTCATTAGAGACCTGACTGTGTATAGAAATGACAAGGCTTTTTTTATAAAAGGTTATATTTAACCATCAAATCACATAGGGACATTTTGGTTTGTTAGTCCTATGGATAAGATTCTTGCTTAAGATGTAGAAGGTCCTAGTCACAAAGCCTGGGCAAGTATGTTAATGTATTGAATTAACACCATGAGCAAGTAACGAGTTTCATCCCAAAATCCTGCATTTTTCAATAATAAAGAAATCCTTTGATCTGATAAGATACTTTTCAAGGGAATATGCTCAAGAACCAGAAGAAGTCATCTTATCTCTGTATACTTCCCTTAGACCCATTATTTAATACAGTGCCTCATTTGGAATGTAGACATCTAGGAAAATTACTGAACTGGAAATGCCCAAAAGATTTCTTACTAAGAAAATGAAAGGTCTTCAATCCTTAAACTATACCTATAGATTACCATGACTGTTCTTCTATTTACTAACCTTCTGGCTCTTCTGAGGTGATCTATTTTGCTTTTGAAGCAAAGAAAGACATTACCATATTTGATCTTTAATTTCGTTACAAAATCAGAGGCTCTGCAAACACCTTAAACTAGGGACCTAAATCAGCACCAACCAATAAACAAGATTCACAGGTGGCATTTGTTCCTTATTTAATGTACTCACAGTTTATGGAATAAATTACCACTGAATGTCAAACAAAGTACTAATTTGGATACCATTAAGATTGGTCTTGGTAATTGGAAGGATAGCAGCAAGTACTTACAAGAGTAATCATGAATGGCTTTGCTCAATTTTGGAGCCAACCACTATTAACTATTCAAAAAGACTGACAAGAATGTTTAAATGTTTCTTCCTAAACGTAAGTGTGGCTGTGCATCTTAAGGTCCCTGTGATAACTTGCTAAAAATTGTTCCTGTGTTCCTATGTTCAAACAGAAGTGACAATTTAAAGCACCATCGTCTATCAGTAAATACTGCAAAAAAAAAAAAAAAAACAGCTCCATTTACTGCATTCAGCGAGACTAATAAAGATCTGGAATCAATGTAGCCACAAAAGATATATATATATATATATATATATATATATATATATATATATATATATATATATAAAATGAACCATCTTTTCTGACAACCATATGACTCCAGGGCTGAAAACAACAAACAATTAGAGTAGGAAGGGTTGTGGACACCACAAGCATTACAAGGGGAGGAAATTACATTTATTGCAGCATACCAAGAGGTTAGGATATATTTTAACTTCAGTTACTTTGTATCATGAACAAGTCATGTTACTATTTTTATCTTTTCTGTCTTTTGGTTATGCAGACATGGCATACCCTTATTAGTGTGGACGCTATTAATGTAGGATTTGAATTTAGCTTGGGGAGGGAGTCTGGTCCCTTATCCTGCCTAGAATCCCATTTGACTATGATCCACCCTTGCTTATATTACGCAGGTCACCTTCCCCCCTACAACATGCTAAGGCTGTTAATTTGAAGAAAACCAGTCTATCCAATGATACAAGACAAAAAAATATTAGCAGAAACAAAGTGTGGACCTCCTGGAGAACCACTAAATCCCCAAAAGACCACCTCATATATAAACAGTTGAGAAATGATACAAAGAAGTCTGTTGTGCTTGACAAAAAAGGAGTTACTACTGTAATCTGCAACAAAAGCACCAAAATCAACCATAAAAATTCTGGTCAGGCATAAATAAACTTCTCTACCCAGGTCAATCAGCTACCCCTACCCCCTTAACTACCCTCCAACAACCTCCTAAAATTGTTGCTAATACATTTAACACTTTATTTACAGAAACCATGCAATCCCTATCCAGCAAGCTATCTCCCAAAACCCCAAGTACCACCAAGTCCACACCTGATAATACAATCCCTTCAAGTTGGATCCAGTACCAACATCTTTTATTAAGTCCCTACTTAAGAAACTGAAACCCACCACCCTTACAGCAGATCTACTACCTGCAGAGTATCTCCAAAAAGTCACTAATAAAATAGCATACCTCATTTCAATTTTACGAAATGAATGGTAAATGGAGCAAAGAACTCTAAACCATAAAGACTCCCATAAAAATAGCAAACTTTATTAGAAACCATACAAATGAATAAGCACTTTCTTCTAGCTTAACTGGCCTTTATCAGATTCAAATAAGCAAATAAGCAGTGAAAATTAGCATTCTTATATCCATACAACTACAGGAAATGTTGTAACTATTCAAATGAGTCAAACAAAATACACATTCCATATATACCATATGTATACTAATATATACAATGTGTAAACAAGCAAATCAACAATTAAATAATACATTTTAAAATTGCTTGAATAAATACTGTATTCTATAAATATTTTACCATTTTTTTTAATTTTTTAAAAATCTAAAAAATCTAAAAAATGCTACAACTTAAATAACTTATTAAGTGTTGTGAATATAAATAAAATATCTGTTAAGAAGTGTTACATGTGCTTAAAATCAAAATGTGAATATATAAAACAATAAACAATTCAAGCCCTGGACTTTAAGATAGGATTCAGAGAAATACAGTCATTTATTTCAATTTTAATCAACAGAACTATTCTCGAAGATTATATCCCCTCCATCTGGAAAATCTTCCACATTATTCCTCTTCATAAAGGGGGAAATTTCACTGAACACTCAAATTATAGGCTTATAGCCATTCTGTCTCCCTTGGCTAAAATAATGGAAAAATGTATCCATAAGCAATGTCTTGCCTATCTGAATCAAATCACTCTCCTAGCCCCCTTCCAGCATGATTTAGACCTTGCCATAGTACAACCTCAGCCCTTCTCTCCTTCTCTTACATAATAAATCAAAACCGTAATGACAACAAGCTCTCCTCAGCCCTCTTCCTAGACCTATCCAAGGCATTTGATATGGTAAACCACCAGCTATGCTTAGATACACTAAAATAACTCTCCATAGATAACTTAGCAATTAGCTGGTTTCATTCTTACCTAAGTGACAGACAGCAAGCTGTACTGTGGGAGGATAATCTATTGTCCCTTTTACCAGTCATCCTTGGAGTCCCACATGGATCTATATTAGGTCCCCTCCTATTTTCCATATTCATTAATGACCTGCACAAAGTCATCCCAGATGCACCTTGTATTCAGTATGCAGATGACTCCACCCTAATCTGTTCTGCCACCTTCCCCACAGATTTGCAATCTTTACCCAAATCACTTTCAACAAAGTAGAGAACTGGCTCACTGGTCGCCGTCTACTATTAAACCCAATCTCCCCCACTCGCAAGGTCCCCTCACCACCTCTCACCATAACATCTAACAATGGCACCATAATTTCCCCAGAACCTAGTACTAAACTACTGGGAGTAATCATCAACAACAATCTTAAGTTTGATGCTTACATAGACAAAACTATTAAAACAGTTAATAAAAAACTAGGCTCTTTATACAGGATTAAACAATTCCTAGCCTCATCTGCTAGAACTGTAATTGCCCGTACACATCTGCTATCAACCCTTCTTTATGCCTCACCCATCTTTGTAAACCTAAGCAAATCAAGCCTCAATAAATTTACTAGCTGCTACAATAATATTTCCAGATTTGCCACAGGATCAGCTTATAGAACCTATCACTGTCTTAGCCTTCAATCGCTAGACTGGCTAGAATTACCCTAACAACTGCAATATAACCAACTAATAGTTGTTCACAAAATTCTCTACCAACCAGACAGTACACCCATAGTGAAAAATTGTATCACCCCCTACAGTAACCTAAAGGCCCTTCGCTCTACCAACAAAATGCTAGTACAAACTGTTAAAACCAACAATTCAGCTGGTGAATCACTATTCTCCAACTCTGCTGGTAAAAAATGGAATCTATTTCCTGCTGAACTCACCACTGATCCCTCCTTATCCCAATTCAAAATATCCCTTAAGAAATACCTAAAAAGGCTTTGGCTTTTTCCCTGTACAATCCTTGACTAACTCCTATTCAAACATAATCTATAAATGAGAACCTCATTACAAGAATAAAACTCTGATCTTCTAACTGTTTAGAATTTTGTATATCTCTCACCTATTGGAAAGATTTAAAGTAAAGATAATACCATGTATGTTAACCACCTTAATGTATGTGTTTCCCTTTTTTCAGATAAAAATCTCTAACTATTTCTTTCTCAGCTATTAACTTCCAACCTTTCCTGTGTGTATGTGAGAAAAACATGTACCTATGTGTATATATCGTTGAACAAATTTTAATTTTGTGATAATTCACTGTAATAATTTCACTGTATTTACACTTGTTATGCATATTTGGAGTTTTTTCTCCCCAGGCCTCCGCTGAAAATGGACCCGCATCCAGTTGGACTTTCCTGGTTAACAAATGTAAAATAAATAAAATAAACTATCAAATTATTACAGTATTTGAGTCACTTTGTGAAAACCACACTCACAAAAAATGTCAGTTTCCAGACAATATCAAATAGAGAAATACTGAATCCAAAAATGAATCCAGACAATCAACCAACCACCAAAGTTAATTAATCATAATTTGCCTGACCTGAGGTCTAATAAACTTGCCATAGAAATACATCTTGTCATTTATTTCGGGAGCTGTGTAGCATTAAATAAAATCTTCCAGTAAACTTCCTTATATTCAAGATAGGAAGGCCAATTACCCCTAATAACATTACTTTCCACCTTTTCCAACACACAAAAACAATCCTCTTTTGTAAATTCTGGCAGTCTCTGGAATGTTTACTCAATGCATTTGTATAATCTTTTTTCTTATTAGCATAGGTATAGTGGTAAATTCTATTCTTTAGATTTTTCTCGGTGTTACCTATGTAAAAAGCAAAGCATAGCAAACACGAGGCTGCATATACAACTCCCCAATTATTACAGTCATAGATCCCTTGGATTATTAAAACCCTCAGATAATTTCACAGAGCATACACATTATGAATAATTAACCTTTGAAGGTTAATACAATTGCGTTTTTTTGAGTTTCGAAACTCATTATATGTTGTTTTTCATATTATACATAAAAAATAATGATTTAGGTTTATAAAGTTTACACATTATATGCAGCATATTTTAAGCTTATAAATTACTATGGAATAGATTACAATAGAATATAGATTTTTTTTGTATTTTGTAAGGTTTAGATAGACTTTTTTTTCTGTTTAGATAGACTTTTTTCTGTAAGTGATGTGTTTTAAAATGATTGGATGTATGTAGCTATTTATTTGTCACATTTCAGTTACAGTTTTAATCTGATGAAGTGCCATTTCTTAAAGGAGGAACAAAAGCTCTTATTGTAAAACTTGATTGTCTGGGTTAATTTCTGGATTCAGTAAGTTTGTGAACAGTTCTAGTTTACTATTTCTGCAAAAGTTGAATATTTCAATTAAAATGTCAGCCAATACTTGGAAATAGGAAGGAACCATTTATTAATGTCAGTGATAAGATAGGTAGCACACTCACTTTTTCATGCAGGAGTCTTTGGGTTCTATTCCCACATCAGGAAGATTGATTGGTGGCATTCCAGTGTAACTTAAGGGGGGGGGTGCTGTACTCCAGAGAGTGCCATCCTTTGGATGAGATGTTAAACCGAGGCCCCCATCTGCTTGAGTTGGTGGTAGCTCAGGTGGATGTAAAAGATCCCATTGAATCTATTGAAAAGAGGAGGGGTCTTTTATTTACATACTCTGCTATTTACAAAATATTTACATATATATATATATATATATATATATATATATATAAAATCTATTTACACAATTATACTAAATTTTCATCCCTTTTGCACCCATTCTCCTTTTTTTACAACCACTATCTCATTTTTTTTCATATTGTTAACATTCAGTTTGCTATTAAATATATTTTAATTTATTCATTCATTCCATATAGCCCATATAACATAAAAAATACTTTTAGCTGTTTTTTAACATATTCTTTACTTCTGTTCTTATAATATCCACATTTAATCAGATACATGTTGATTTTATCCACTTCTTTTATATCTTCAAAAAATTGTCTTTATGTAGTTTTCCCCATAACTTTTCTACTATTTTACATTTCAAAATCTGTTGTTTATTCTTCTTTACAATGTAAACAGGTTATTTTGTTGGCAATTTATCCATTACCAGTCTCCAGAAAAATAAATAAATAAATAAATAAATAAATAAAATCTTGGCATTCTACTTTCTGATTTCACAATTTGCTTGTTATTTCAATTTTTCACCTGTTAGATTTTCCCATGGTTTGACATAGTAATGTTTTATCATAACATTCTTATACCACTCTTTTCTATCTTTTTCTATATAATCAGTTTTTGTTTTACACAAAAAATATTTTTCTTGGTAATATTTTATTTCCTCATTTATACACTTTTTCTCTTTTATTCTTTTTTGATCAAACCCCAACTTTTATCATACTTATAGTTATACAATTTTACTACTAATCTCTCATCTTTTTCATTTATCCACTTTAACACTTTGTACAAATTTAATGAAGCAACATATACCACTGGGATAATTAACCCCAGGCCTCCTTCTTCTTTAATTACATAAAGAACTACTCTTTTTACTGGGTTTAATCTAGAACCCCATATAAATGAAAAAAAATGCAATAATTCCTTTTCAAATACTGTTGGCAGCATAAATACACTTGCTAAGTATGCAAATTTCTGATTAGTACTGAATTTATCAAGTAAGTATTTTTCTGAATGATAATTTATATGTTGTGGGTGTGTCAACCAGCTGGTTGATACACCCACAAGGGACTCAAACTTCCTGTATCTGGTGTTTATCCCATGGGGGACTGCTGCACCAACCTCACTGTGTGGCCATCCCTGGTGAGATCTGACCACTAATCAGTCTCACTAGAAGTAACTATGATAGCCCCCCTCCTTTATCAACAGCTAGACTAAAAAACTTCTCCAATGCCAATTACAGCCTCTAATATGACAGCATAAATAGCTTCAGAGCCCCTACCCCCATTAATGGAACAGGCACCTATGCTGAGTTATACACCAATGCTTTGTACAACCACCTGTACAATTGTATTGACTCTGCCATACCTGATAGAACCAAAGCAAGATCTTCAAGGTAAAAAAGCCTGCCTGGTAGACAACTGCCATTAATAAGCTATACAATAGGAGACAGAAATTGCTGTCTAAAAGTAAGAAGGAATAAATGTTCCTTCCTCAACTTAAACAAGCAAATAAGGTTCATAGTGAAGTCATCCAAAGCTAACTATGAATCCAAATTAGCTTCCCTAAATAAGAATAACCACAAGGCATTCTTTATTTACATTCATAACCTCACAGGTAAGGCCCAGATTTGCACTGAACTCATAGTTAATGGTAGTACACACAGAACTTGTGGATATAGCAAACCTGCTGGCTGACAGGTTCAGTAAAAACTTTACTTTGCTGTCCCTGCCACATATAACCCAAGGCATCCCTAAAACCTGTCCCCCACCTAGTATCTTTGAGCAGCAGGTCTTAAACTTCCACTTCCCAAATTTCAGAATGCCGAAACATTAGGCTCCATTTTATCCCTAAAAAACAAAAAGAGAATCAACATCCTCTGCAGTTATATCCCTCCAGGAAATAACTCACCTATAATAGAAGAGATACTACAATGGGCCACAATCAACCTACCCCAAGAAACCATCCTGCTCTCAACATCCTCTGCGGTTATATCCCTCCAGGAAATAACTCACCTATAATAGAAGAGATACTACAATGGGCCACAATCAACCTACCCCAAGAAACCATCCTGCTATCAACATCCTCTGCAGTTATATCCCTCCAGGAAATAACTCACATATAATAGAAGGGATACTACCATGGGCCACAATCAACCTACCCCAAGAAACCATCCTGCTATCAACATCCTCTGCAGTTATATCCCTCCAGGAAATCACTCTCCTATAATAGATGACATTTTATAATGGGCTACAATCAACCTGTCCCAAGAAACTATCCTGTTAGGCGACCTAAACCTAGACTGGCTAGCCTGCAACTCCAACAATCCCTCAAACCATATTAACTTATTTCGATTCTCACAATTAATCCAAGAACCCACCAGAGTTGACAAAAAAATCCAAAAAACATTCAATCCTCGATTGGACTTTAATTTCCCCAGGGAAAACTATCACGTGGGCTGCCTACCTGATGAACTGAGTGACCACTGCCCCACATTCATCCTTCGTAAACAGGGAAACATACCCAAACCCATATTGCATAAGGAAACTAGAGATGAACACAAGGTAAATCCACAAATTCTTAACAGCATGTTGCAACAATGTAACTGGCACCCACTACAAACTCTAGCATTAGACCAGGCAGTTGAGCTTTTCAATAGTACTTTTATGAATGTCCTAAATACAGTAGCTCCCATTAGAAAAACTTAGAACTAATGTTAACTATGCCCCTTGACTGAATAGGACCACAAAAGCCTTACTAAAAGCCAGAGTCAATGCCTGGAAGATCTAGAAAAAGAATAACATTAGCCAAGATAGACAAAATTATCAACAACTTTGGAATCAGGCCAAAAAAACAAACAAAAATGGATAAATACAGCTACTTCCTAGGTATACAAAACAAACATTCCAAAAAACCCCAAAAGTTCTGGCAAGCTATTAATTCATAGTTTCATAGTTTAGTACTAGGCTATCTGCCCTGGGGCATTTGTAAGCCTAGCTATAGTGATGTGGCTTTCGCCACCCATTGAAATGGTACAAAAATGCACAGAATAGATTTAGAATACTGTGCCTCTGTCTAGTAATGACACAGTGAAGGTCCCCTTATATAATAGAATTAGTTTACTGTGCTCCTGTCTAGTAGTGACACAGATGTGACCCCCTGGGGTAAACTTAAGATCTCCCATCCACTCATCAAGATTTCTCTTGAAGAGAATCAGTGAGGGGCTCTGCCTAACATGAACTGGGATCTTGTTCCAGAGCATGGGAAGCCTCTGGGTTATGAATCTATCCCTCCAGCATGTCCTATTCATACTTGTGCTGACGTTTAAGTCTTTAGCTCTCGTGGTCCTGATGGATTTGGATTTTTTGAGATGGAGCATGTCCATCAGTTTCTGATTGGACATGGCCTTGTACATCAGGCAGAGATCACCTCTGAGCAGGCGGTATGATACTGAATAGAGCTGGAGTTTCTTTAGTCTGGCAGAATAAGACATATGTTGGAGACCCTTGATCCTCTTGGTGAGGTACTTTTGTGGTCTCTCCAGCTGTTGCAAATGCCGGGTGAGGTACATACCAAATGGGGCATTGTACTCAATCATGGGTCTGATGAGGGAGGAGTATAGGGGTACAATGACATCCTTGGATCTGGATGTGAATCCCTTCATGATAAGGTGTGCAAGGTAGAATGTTTTTCTAACCACTTTGGCAACGTGGGTGTCAAATGAGAGATCACTGTCGCCTTGGGTCCCTAGGTCTCTGATTACTTTTTCCGTACTCAGTGGGTTGCTGTCTATGTGATAATTTGTGGGTACTTTGTTTTTCCCAAAGAGGATGACTATACATTTTTTGGCATTTAGTTTAAGGCCATGACTTCGGCACCAGTTGTCCATTTCTGTGAGGCCTTTTTGTAGGATGTATGTGTCCGCTGGTGTATGGACTATGGCGCCTAGTTTGCAGTCATCTGCGAACTTTGTCAGCCATAACCCTCCCATGTTTGCTTTAACATCTGAGAAGTAAATGCTGAACAAGAGGGGTCCCAGGACAGATCCCTGTGGGACACCACTTGTAATTGGCTTTGAGTCTGACATTGCTCCAGCGATTTTAACTTTATGGGTTCTGTCCTTTAGCCAGTTTGCAACCCATCTAGTGACATAAGGGTTTACGTTTAAACTGTTGAGCTTATCTATGATGCCTGAGTGGGGTATTGTGTGGAAGGCCTTAGCCAAGTCCAGGTAGGCTGTATGGACTGCTTTGCCCTCATCAATGGCTCTAGTGACTGTTTCGAAAAAGTCAACCAGGTTCAAGAGGCAGGATCTGTCCTTTACAAAGCTGAACTGGGTGGGGTCAAGTGTCTGCAGGTCCCCAATGTCTCTGTTTATGAGTTCTATAATGATTCTTTCCATAGCTTTGCAGACCAGGCTGGTTAAGCTTATGGGGCGGTTAGTTCCCATGGTCTGTAAACGTACCCCCTTTGTGGAGTGGGACTACTGTTGCTGTACGCCAGTGTTCAGGTACATATCCTGTAGTAAGGCTAAGGTTAAATAGCATTTTTATGTGCAGGTTTAGCTCCTCTTGGAGTTCACGTAGCACGCAACCCGGGATACCGTCAGGTCCCATTGATGCTGTGTTTTTAGCTTTGTTGAGGGTGGCTCTCACTTGGACATCTGAGATGACAGGGAGATTACATTCAGCTGGGATAAGTATTTCTTCTTTTGGGGGTGAGGGAGGGGAGAAATTTGCACTGAACTTGTCAGCCAGAATGTTGGCAATATATGTGGGTTCAGTGTATTTTTTGTTGTTGTGAACTAACTCGGAGCATATATGAGGGTTTCAGCCCAGGTTTCTAACATAGCTGAAGAAGGCTTTGTGGTTATCTTTAGTGTCTTTAGCGATTTTTCTCTCAAAGTTGGCCTTGGATGTTTTTATGAGAGAACGTAGTTTTCTGCTAGTGTTGATCAGAGATGTCCTCCCTTTATGGGATTTTGCTCTGTCGTGCAGTAGCTTCCTTCTTTTGTTATACAATTTGTTAATGGCTGAGGTCCACCAGATAGGATGCTTGCCTTTGGTGGAGAGGGACTTGGATTTATTTGGGATTGCATGATCCATGCATTCTTGGAGATGTCCATAGAAAGCATTTGTGAAGGATTCGGCATTGTGGGATGTGGTATCCACTGGCCCAGTGGACTTAAAGAATACCATCTCAGTCTTAAGAAGAGTGAAGTCTGCTTTTGAGAAGTTTTTCACTGTGGTCTTTTGTGCTGGGGGTGGAGGTGGGATATGTATATCCAGGGTGATTAGTTTGTGGTCAGATCTCACTAGTGAGGGGTATACCTCTGGTGTGGAGCATTTTGTCCCCATGTTTGTGATGATCAGGTCTAGTATATTATCTCCCCTAGTGGGAGAGGTGACTAGTTGTTCCAGTGCATTTGAATTTATGAATTCCAGGAACCTTTGCGCTAGGGTGTTAGGGCTAGAATAATGTACCCAATCTATGTTTGGGTAGTTGAAGTCTCCCAGTATGATGGTATTTTGTGATACATTCATATCCTCCAATTCCCTTCTGAAACTGGCAAAAATACCACCCCAGCTCCCAACACCAACAGTAATAATGACAGCATAGCTTCTCAATTTAACCCTCACTTCACAGAATCTATTCTGTCATTATCTACCCAGCTATCTAACAATAACTCTATATTCACCCCCAGTATAGAACACAATAATATACCTTCCTTTACACTCTCACCTGTACCAACCTCCACAGTTAAAAAACTACTCTCAAAACTAAAGTCTACCACTCTTGCAGCAGATGGTTTACCTGCTAATTTCCTAAAGTTAGCTGCAGAGTCCCTAGCCTACCCTGTCTCAATTCTTATAAACCGCTCCATACAAGAAGCTTACATCCCCCAACTATGGAAAGTGTCATATATTATTCCCCTACACAAAGGTGGCAACTCCTATGAGCTATCAAACTACCGCCCCATTGCTATCCTATCCCCCCTTTCCAAGCTCCTTGAGAAATGTATTCACACCCATGTAACCTCACATAATCTCCTCTTCTTCACACAGCATGGCTTCTGCCCAAACGATAGTACAACTACTGCTCTTCTCTCCTTTACCAACCAGGTTAACCAACTAAGAAATAACAAGTTCATAACAGCCATATTCTTAGATCTCTCTAAGGCATTTGACATGGTCTTGCATAACCTACGTTTAGACACTCTATCCTCCATGTCCTTTGCCCCCTCCACTACTGCCTGGTTCAAAAACTATCTCTCTGATAGGAAACAATCAGTCAAATGGCAAGGTGTACTATCACCTCTATTACCAACTACCATAGGTGTTCCACAAGACTCAATACTGGGGCCTCTACCATTCACCATTTTCACTAACAAACTGCAGTACACAGATGACTCCACCCTAATCTGCTCAGCCCCATCCCTAACCACTCTTCAAAAACTTACCCAGAAATCCTTCAGCTCCATGGAAAAATGGATTACTGATATCCAATTGGTTCTACACTCCAACAAGAACAAATTACTTCTATTCACCCCCAACAAATCCAGAACCACACCTCCTTCCTTCACTATCACCTCAAAAAATGGCACAACAATATCTACCTTCCCCCATACTAAGCTTCTTGGTGTTGAAATAGATAAAGATCTTCACTTTGATGTCCATGTCTCTCAAACCATTAAAAAGGTACATAAAAAATTAGGAACTTTATACAAACACAAAAAATTCCTATCAGACCAAGCACGAGTCACCCTAGCCCAAACCTGCCTTTTGTCTACCCTAATGTACGCATCGCCAATCCTAACCCACATCAGGAAAACAGACCTAGACAAACTAGTATCATGTTACAATAAGATTGCAAAATTCGCCAATAACTCTACTTTTAGACGCCATCACTGCCTTGCCCTAAAGGAGCTACAGTGGTTAGAACTCCCTCAATTATTTAATTACCACCAACTAGTGCTCACCATCAACATCCTAAAGAATCCCCATAAGACTCCAGCCCTAAATCAACTACTAAACCGATATTCAGCAAATCGTCCTCTATGCTCATCCAACAAAACCCTTCTTTGTATATCCAAAGCCAACAATACTGCAGAGAAAGCTCTTTTCTCTCATACCATCGCTAGAAAGTGGAATAACCTCCCCCAAAATATCTCTTCAGGACCATCTATCTCACTGTTCAAAAAGTCACTTAAGTCACACCTCTTACAATCCTGGCTCTGTCCTTGCATCACATAAATGCTTCCCTGCTCTCCTCCAATTCTTCCTACCTTCCTCTCTTCTCTGCCTACTGTCTCTACAATATAAAAAACTCCTCAAATACTGCCATAGAGGGCCTACTATGTGTAAATTAAGCTTGCTTGGAACAAACCATCATAAATTTAATATGTCTTGTGTGATGTCTCTTTTGGTTGTACCGTTTAATGTAGAATTTTTTTTCTCCCAAATACTGCCATCCAGGACCTATTGTGTGTAAATTAGGCTTGCTTGGAACAAGCCATTGTAAATTTATTACTGCTTGTATGACATATCTTGATTGTATAATTACCACTGCACATAATGTTTGATGTGGAGCTTTTCTCCCTGGGCCTCCACTGTAAATGGATCTCGTTTCAGTTGGACTTTCCTGGTAAACAAATACAAAATAAAATAAAATAAATAAAAATACCCTCTCCAAGGCCAAAAACACAGCCTGTATGGCATGTGACAGGCTGTGTTCTACATGGGTTAAAAGAGGAATTAGCATCACAACTGGGCACACTTTTCATTCACAGCCTAAGCGCTGGCTTCATCCCAGTGGAATGGAAAACAGCTACCGTTATCCCTTTGCACAAAGCAAGTGCATCCACAGACCCTGGGAACTATAAACCTATTAGCCTGACCAGCCTTATATGCAAGGTTATGGAATGAATCATCATGGACCTTATTAACAAAGATATAGGAAATCTCCAAATGCTTGACCCCATCCAGTTTGGCTTTGTCAAGGGGAGAATATGTCTGTTAAACTTGATGGACTTCTTCTAGACAGCCACCAAAGCCCTGGATGAGGGAAAATCTGTGCATAAAAACTACCTAGACTTAGCCAAGGCCATTGACACAATCCCTCACTCAGGCATCATTGATAAACTCAACCAGCTGGGTATCAATTCATATACTATAAGGTGGGTTGCAAACTGTCTCACTGATATTTATTTATTATTTATTTATTTATTTATTTCCAGTTTGATGACTGGGGAGGTCCACTGGGCTCAAGGAGCCCGTTTTCAGTGGAGGCCCAGGGAGAAAAGCTCTACATTACGTAGTTTAGTTACAAAAATGTTTGCTTTACAAATATTAGTTACAGGTACAATTATGGAAAAGAAAAAGCTGTTACAATGTCATTTCATGCAAGAGAAACAGGCATAAAAATGTGGCTACATAGTACAATTTAGTTATTTACAATATGTACATTTGTGTTAAGTTAGCTTAAAGACAGAGGTGGTCAGGAGTTTAATGGGTGGAGGAGATTATTGGGTAAGGGGGGGGAGTAGTTGCATTTCCTGTTACAGTAAAGATAGGACTGTAGCTGAGTTTTAAAGGTTTCAAAGTTTTTGCAAGTCCTTAGAGAAGATGGAAGAGAATTCCATTTTTTGCTAAGGAAAAGGATAGCAGAAGCTGACCTGCAGGATGGTTTGGTTTGTGGACAGAGCTTAGGTTTTGGTGAGTAGATCTGAGAATTCTGTGAGGGGTGTTAGGTTGAAGGATGTTGGTTAGTGCAGGGCATTTAGAAGGGTGAAATATTAGTCTGTGGGCTGTGATTTGGTGATAATCTAGATGGTTGGGCAGTTCAAGCCAATTTAACAAATGAAGGGAGGTACAATGGTGGGAGGAGGATTTGGCTTTGGTTGCAAATTTGGAAACTTTATTGTAACAGATTTCCAGTTTGGAGGAGAGAGAGGCAGATATGTTTGTTAGAAGCGGAGTGCCGTACAGTAGTGAGGGGAGCAGATAGGTAATGGCTAGAGTTAGTCTGGTGGAATGAGTGAGGAAGTGGATGTTTCTGTATAGCAAACCGAGTTTTATATGGGTTTTCTTAATGTTTTGCTGGATGTGAGTATCAAATTTTAGGTGTTCATCAATGGTAACTCCAAGAAGTTTGGCAAAGGGAACAACCTCTATAGTAGAGTTGCTTTGGCCAATGATTTGGAATGAGTTTTTGTCAATAGGGGAAGCTTTATAGGGAAAGAATAGAAATATTTTGGATGTGTTGGCATTTAGTGAGAGGTGGTTTTGGAGCATCCAATTCTCAATGGTGGAGAAACAGTTTGTGTCACTGTTTGAAGCTGTGGGAGGTTAGAGGCACAGCAGATTAAAGTAAAATCATCTGCATAATGCACGATTTTGGTGTTGGGTAAGGCTTTGTGGAAGTCATTAATAAATATGTTGAATAGCATTGGACCAAGTATGGATCCTTGGGGTACCCCAGTGGGGGTGGGAAGGAAGGTAGAAGTGCTTTTTCCCCATTTTACAGCTTGAGGCCTGTCAGAAAGGTAGCTGGAGAACCAAGATAAGGTATTGTGGGAGAGATTAAGGTTAGAAAGATGGTTTAGGAGGTGGATATGGGATATGGTATCAAAGCTTTGGAGAGATCCAGTAGAACAGTAGATACTATTTTTCCAGAGTCGCTGGCAAGGTTTACTGTGTGTAAGAAGGAGAGAAGGGCAGTGATGGTACTGTGGCCAGGTTAGAAGCCGTGTTGGGTAGGAGTGATTAGTTCGTGATTGGTTAGGAATGGCATAAGGTAAAGGTGGATGCATTTTTCTAGGAGTTTAGAGATTGGGGAGAGGATAGCTATGGGGCAGAAGTTTGAGATGTTGTTGTTTTTCCAACTTTATGGAGAGGTAGAATAAAGGCAGCACGCCATAATTTGGGCACATAGGATTCTATCATGGACCTGTTGATCAAGATGCTAATGGGGAGAGCGATGCCACCTGCGGCTATTTTTAGGAAGGAGGATGGGATGTTGTCAGGGGCATTGGAGCGTGGTTTTAGTTTAGAGAGTAATTTCTTTATGTGGGAGGTTGAGATGGGTTTAAGCTCAAATGTAGGAGGAGGAATAGTAGGAGGGTGAGGAAGATTGCATAGGTTGAGGGGAAGGGTTATTGTTGGGAACAGTCTTGGTCAGTTCTGCTATAGAGTTTTGTGAAGAAGGAATTGAATAGAGAAGCTATTTCAGGATCAGATCTGCTGGTGTCAGGCAGGGGTTGCTTTTGGTACCTGGGGTGTGAAGAGAATTAATGGAATTCCAGAACTGTTTGGGGTTATAAGAATGGTTAAACTGAAGTCTGATATAGTAAAACTTTTTGTCTGTAATGACTTGTTTTTTTTTAGTAAGGTTGCTTAGTTGTTTGTATTTAAGTAAAGTTTCATGCTGTTTGTTTTGGTGGTAAGCTATCCAGGTTTTATCTCTTTGTAGCATAAGTTTATTGGTGTCTTTAGTTAGCCATGGGGCAGTCTTTATTTTTACTCCTTTTGTTATTATTGGAGCTTGTAGGGAGTTTAGGACATTTAGGAAGCTTGAGTTGAAAAATTCTACGGCTTTGTCAAGTAGAAGAGTTTTTAGGGGGTTCCAGTTAATTTGTTTTAGGGAGTCAGAGAAAGTAGTGGAGTTAAAGTTTGAGAGGTTACATGTTTGAATATAGTGGTGAAGGTGAGAGGTGGAGAGGATAACTCGATGGGTGAAGGCTGGGAAGTGGTCTCCTATAGGATCAGGTGTTATGCCAGATTTTATGACTTTATTAGGATGGAATGCAAAGATCCAGTCTAGTATGGTATCAGGTGGGTTTGTTTTGTTAGGCCTGGTGATGGATTTCTCCAAGTATATAGGTTTCTAGCTTAATATTGGTGGAGATCCAATGGAGGATTTCCTCAAGAGTAATTGTGTTGTTACCAGGGGGGGATGTAGCGGGATATTATGCAAATGCTTTTGTGGTTATTTACTTTTAGTAGGCCTATTACTAGTTCTGCATCGTTGAATGGAGGGATAGGATTGGGGTGGGGAGTTATTGATAGCTGGTCAGTGTAGATTAAGGCTACACCACCACCTTTTCTGTCTAAGCGGTCGTTTCTGAGAGATTAGAATCTGGGGGGGGGGGGGGATTCACTGTCACTAATATGTGGTTTTAGCCAGGTTTCTGAGATGGCTGCAATGACGGGTAGGTTGCGGTTTAGCCATGCGTGGAAATGGGCTACTTTATTCTTTAATCTCTGGGCATTAATGGTGAGGAATTTGAGGTATTTAAGGTTGGCTTTATTATTAGTAACAAGGGGAATGGAACTAGGGGCAGTATATGGTCCTGGGTTTGGGTGTATGTCTCCGGCTAAGCAGAGGTAGTTAAGGAAGGAAAGAAGTGTTTTAGATTTGGATTTTGATAGTTGTGGGCAGTGGGGTATTAATTTAGGATTGCAATATTGATTTGAAGGCTGGAAAAGTTTTATTCTGAAGTATTGGAGTGGATTGGGTTGAACTAGAGAGGCAGCTATGTTGTGGAAGTGTGTTTTTGAGGTAAGATGATGGAGGTGGAGAGATGGTGGGTAGGATAGAGAGGTGGGGTGTAGTTGGTTATAGGTGTAGGAGGTAGCATGGTATAAAGGAAGTAGGAGTAGAATGCAGGTAGATGGGGTAAGAATGGTTTTAGGAGGAAAAGAAGGCATGGTAGGAGATATATATATAGATGTAGTAGATAAGGGACTTTATTTGGTGGGGAGGAGTGGATATGATTGGCAGGAGGAGGTAGGCTGGGGAGGGGATGATGAGTGGATATGATTGGTAGATAGGGAGAGGGAGGGATTTGTAGGAGTAGTGGAGGTGGGTGGAAATTGGGGTCAAAGTAGGGGAGCGGAGTGAGCCTGTAGGGAAAATGGAGCAGGAAGAGCTGGTGAGAAGGTGGCTGTCAGAAACCAATCAGCCAACTTTAGGAGAAATGTGGGACTTTACCTGAAGGACAGGAACAGCAGAGGTAAGTCTACACTGAAGAGTGTGAGGGGAGAAAGGTAGTAAATCAATGCATCGGGTACAGCAGGCTAGTGGGGCGAATAAGTAGAGAGAGAGTGGGGTAGCTTAGGTGAGAGTAGAGTAAGAATAAAAGTAGTCTTTGAAATAAGAGGGTGGGTAGTATCACCTAGTGGCAATAAATATAAGTCATGTAGCTTAGAGTGTAAGAGGGATTAAGGGGCATGTAAAAAATAAAAACCACTATAGGCTGCTTGGCTAGCATGGGGAGAAATACAGGCACCACGGTGGTGAAACACAAGTAGAAAATAAGTTTACATATGACAGTATGTACTTTATTAAAGTATCTTGAGAGGGGCTATCTGTTTGAAGCTCTTCAGAGAGCTTTAGTAGGATCACGTAGTAGAATTCCTTAGTGGGGAGATTTCTTAGGATGTAGTAAATGGGGTGAAATGCAGCACACACAGCTGTAGGGAGAACAGCAGAACAACACAGGCATTAGTTGAGCAGGGGAGGAGGAAAATAGACACAGTGATATGAAAAGAGCGAACAAGGGGTGTAGAGAGAGAGGGGAAAAAGAAAAAAGATAAGGAGGTAGCAGAGACGTAACAAAACACTAAGAGAAGAGAGCTAATGGTACAACTAACAGAGCTAAAACAAAACTTTGTAGCAGTTGTTAAATATTACAGTTCTTACAGTAGGACAAAACCAGTCAGTTATTTACCTTTGCAGCTGTTGTTGAATATTACAGGTGTTACAGTAGGATAAAACCAGGTAGCAATTCCACTAATAAAACAATTATCTAGACTACATATCTGTGTACCTTGTCTGAATAGCATAATACATTGTACAAAAATCAGCCCTAGTTGTTGTTAAAAGGGGTTAAAATGCAGGCTGTAATAGAGGTAAATATGCAGGCTATAACATGGGTATAACAGGAGTGATGCAGGGATGATACCATCCAAGCTGTAAATAAAACCCCTAACCATGTAGCTGGTAACACTCAATACTGTGAGTAGTGTGGGTGGGAGCAAGCAAACAATAGAACTCATACAGTCAGAATATAAGACTCCACCTCCTCCAGCAGATCCTCCAAAGTACAGGCTAAAACTAAACTGTGGCTGACAAAGTTTGTTGATGATTTCAAACTGGGAGCGATCACTGAAATCCTTAGTGATGTCAACATCCTGTAAGAAGGTCTTATGCAGACGAATGACTGGTGCCAAAGTCATGCTCTTAAACATAACACAAAAAAAGCATTATCATCCCCCTCAGCAAAGGTGATGCTCCTGCAAACTACCACATCAATGGCAATGCCCTAAGCACACAGTCAGTGGTGAGAGATCTGGGAACACAGGTCGACAGCAATCTTAACTTCTATCACCATGTGTCCACAGTATGCAGAAGGGCATTTTATATTGTCCCTCTCATAAGTAAGGGCATTGCCTCCAGAAAACAAGAAGTTATAACCCTCTGTACTCTTCTCTCATCAGGCAAATAATACAGTACAACACTCCCTTTGGGATGTTCCTTTCCAAACACCTGCAGCAATTGGACAGACCACAAATGTTTTTACAAAGAAAATTCAGGTTATTCAAGATCTGTCTTATGCAGACAGACTGGAATCATTGTCACTTTACTGTAGGTCATACAGACTGCTCAAAAGTGACCTTGCATATAGAGAAATCTCTGACCTAGCTTTAATGGAAATGCTGTACATTCTCAAGTTAAATGGCACACAGGTCACTCGGTCAAAGGAGCTTAAACTGGTATGTGACATAAACAGATTTGTCTCACTGAGCTTGCCCCCTATTCATGTTAAACAAAGCCCCTTGTTGGCCCTATTTAAGCATAATTTGGATGATTGGATGGGTAACCAGAAATTCACCCTAGGGATTCCACCTGTTTCCATCTTGGACAGGGGCAAAAGGTGCTGATTTTAGTGTCTGCTTGAACCAGACAAATTTGGTAACACGGGTTGAACTTGGTTAGGCTTGTAAAAGCCCTGGAGCCATTAGCCTAGTAATCTACTATAATCCTATGATCCTAAGTTCTCCGGAAAAGGCAGGTTTGTTTTATTTCTTCTATTGTTTTTCCCATTTAATTCTACTTTCATCTTTATTTCCAAATGTTATACCTAACACAGACATTTCATTCATTGTAAAATATATACTCCTGATTTTACTAACTCACCAAAACCTCTGCTTTTCTCTTTATTTAAAGTCATCCCTATCATCTCAAGCTACTCATTTGTACAAATTATTACTTCTTTTATCCATTTTTTAATTATTATAATTTCATCTGCATAAGTTAACAGAACTGGAATTTTTAACCCTTAAGATGTTATATACCCCCTCCTTCATTTTTTAATTTATTTCACATTCTATCACATTCATACTAATACAAAGAGTATATAACTCATTGGGCATCCCTGTTTTATACCACTCTTCATATGTACCTCTTGGCTTAATTGGCCATTTACATGTATTTACGACTTTCTACTTTATTATTACTATACTCTGACATGGGTCTACTTCGTAATTTCAAACTTTCAAAATGTTAGCTTTGTTGAGACCATAATATCAAAGTTTTGAAACTTCAAAATTTAAATAAAAAATAAAATAAAAACAAAAAATCTCTTTTTTTATTTAATGTTTGCAAGGGGGCTGTGCCCCCTATGCCCCCGCACTCCCTGCTAATGAAATATATCAACTCCGCAATAGCACTACAATGAGGGAAACTGTAAATATACCATTTCATGCTGTACAGAAATCTCCATTTAAATGGTTTGACATTTCAAAACTTCAATCTTATGGTCCTGACCATAAGAAAGTCGACATTTTGAAACTTTGAAATTTAGAAGTAGACCCTCTGGCATGTCATTTTCTAACTTTTTTCACTCATATTTTATTTTTTCATTATTACCCATAAGATTTGATATCCAATTGTGTCAAATGTCTTATTAAGGTCTCCTGTCATGATTTTCACTTCTTCTTTTGCATTCATATTGTCATCCACAATTTCTCTATCATTAATAATTCTTGACAACCCTTCCCTTTTATACTATATATATTATCTTCCATAATATTTTCCATTTTAGTTTCAGTTGCAGTGTTTCCATAAAGATCTTATCATCATTATAATTCAATACAGTCTCCAATTTTTTTAATTGTCTTCTATGTTCCTTCTTCCATGTGAATTTAAGTATTACACTACATATTTTTTTATACATAAAAACTTCATTTAACCATTTATTCAAAATCTTTAAAAAAATACATTTTTTTGCCAGTCCCTTAAATTTGTATACATGTCATACCTTACTCCATCTGGTCCTAAAGCCAAGTCTATATTTACTTGTCCTAATACTTTGTCTAGCTCATTAAAATATCTCCTTTTCTAACTCTTTATTGTCTTTTTTTATGAAAACATGAATTTAAGGAAAAATGAACATTTTAGGATGCTTTCAGTAAATGTGAACGGTATTAAGAATATAGTAAGAAGAACAGGACTTTTTGGAGTGGTGTAATACATGCGATGTAGCTGTAATTATATTAGAAGACACAAAATTTTTAACAAATGAAGAAAGATTGCAAACAGAAAAAAAATGTGGAGAGGAAACATAATCTGGAATTTGGGAGATGAGAGATGTTCTGGAGCAGCCATAATCTGTAGAAATGCAGCAAAGATATTAAATGTAACTTTAGCAAAAATGGAGAGATTAACAATTGTAGATTTAAAATAGAAAGAACAAGTATATAGAATTATAACATTACATACTGCAAACACAAACTAAGTAAGAAAACAAAAAAAAAAGAGGGCCCCAATCCTTGCTGTGTTCTCTTCATCAATTTATTCCAATAACGAGTAAAAACATACCATAAAACAAGGCTCCGCTGATCAGTGACATTGCTTTTAAGTCCAAGAAAGTTCTTCTAAACACAAAGCCACTAGTAATCCAGAGTAGTCAGTATTACTGTTTTTAAAATAAAAACACAAGAGCAGTTCTTTTAACAGCAGGTGAAAAATACTTGTAGTGCTGTTTAAGTCTAAAGTCCAAAGCAATTCTTGTAAAAGCAAAGCATCAGTAACCAAAAAACATTTAAATCCTAGCGCTTTCATCTCTCTGCCTCAGAGACTTTCTCAAAGATAATTTAAACCAGTTCACTTTCCTGTTTTTATTTCAGGTCTTAAGCAGTCATGTGATGCCAAAGGCAGCCCCATTTAAAGGGATAAAACACATTCTCATTTCTTGTGAAAAAACTTTTAATAACCCCATTTTAATATCAATCCATATACAAACCATAAGGTCTAAAAAAAAAAATAAATAAAAAATATATATACGTATATATATATATATATATATATATATATATATATATATATATATATATATATATATATATATATATATATATATATGGGTCCTATTTATTTTATCGACAGTACAGTTCATCGACCCGTACTTTGTCAAAATTACTTTAGTGAAAGTGGATTTTGTCGAACATGCACTTTTGCTAAAGTAACCAAATAAAAAGGAAAACATGCAGTTTGCATGTTGCCTTAGTTGTACATCAACGTATACTGTTGATGTAGAATTAAGGAAAGTTTTGTTGAGATCGTAATATAGTGGGGGTAAGGGAGTGAGAATATTAAAATGGGGGGTGTGGGGATGCAGCCCCCCACATGGGGGGGGTGGAGGGGGGCTTGCCCCCCTGCATAACACTGTTCAGTGTGTTGTTTTACTTTTTTAGTAAGTTTTTGTTTTTTTATTCCGCGAAAGTGCATTTTCGTTGGAATGCACTTTTGCAGAAGTGAGTTTGAGGAAATACGGTTCGATGAACCGTACTTTCAATTTAAAAACGTAGATACACACACACATATATATATATATATATATATATATATATATATATATATATATATATATATATATATATAGATATATCTATAAGCAGCGAGATGAAAGCGCTACTGACGCTTTGCTTTTACAAGAATTGCTTTTGACTTTGGACTTAAACAAGACTACAGTTATTTTTCAACTGCTTTTAAAAGAACTGCTCTGGTTTTCATAGGTTCATAGGTTCACTGGTATGTACCAGGCTATTGGCCCTTGAGTCTTTACAAGCCTAGCCCATAGGATTACCCTAGCATCATGCAACTCGACCTTAGTTCCCATTGCCTCTGTCGAGTAAAGCCACTGGAGTGATCCCCGGGGTGAACTTTCTATGTCCCATCCACTCATCAAGATTTCTCCTGAAGAGGGTCAGCGAGGTGCTCTGCTTGACATGTATGGGAAGTTTATTCCATACCATGGGCAGTCTCTGGGTCATGAACCTGTCCCACCAGCAGGTTCTATTAATTGTGGTAATGAGGTTGAGGTCTCTGGAGCGTGTGGTGTGGGGGGATTCTTTAGATGTAGCATTTCTAACAGAGCTGGGTCAGACATAGCTTTGTAAGTCAAACAGAGATCACCTCTAATTAGGCGATATGATACAGAGAATAGTTGGAGTTTTTTGAGTCTGTCCATATAGGACAAGTGTTTAAGGCCTAGGATCCTCTTTGTGGGATACGTTTGCGGCCTCTCCAGTTGTTGCAGGTGTTTAGTGAGGTACATGCCAAATGGGGCATTGTACTCAATGATTGACCTAATGAGGGAAGAGTAGAGGGAGACAATGACCTCTTTCTTCCTGGATGCAAAACCCGTAGTAATGAGATGTGCCACATAGAAGGACTTTCTGGCCACAGTGGCAATGTGGTGGTCAAAAGAGAAGTTGCTGTCAGCCTGTGTTCCCAGATCTCTTATAATGCCTTCTGTGTTCAGTGGACTACCATTGATGTGGTAATTAATGTGAACTGGGTTTTTCTCAAAGGGGATGACGACACATTTTTTGGCATTGTGTTTAAGGCCTTGTTCTGAGACCAGTCATTGGTCTCATTGAGGCCTTTCTGTAGGATGTCAGCATCACTTGGAGAGTTAATATTAGCTCCCAACTTGCAATCGTCTGTAAACTTTGTCAGCCAGAGTCCCTTCGTGTTAGTCTGGGCTTCAGAGAAGTAGATACCAAACAGGAGAGGACCCAGGACCAAATACTGTGGGACTCCACTTGTGACTGATCGGCAGTCTGACTTGGAGTCAGCTACTTTCACACTGTGGGTTCTATCTGTGAGCCAGTTTGCAACCCACCTAATGATACAGGGGTTGATGCCTAGCTTAGTGAGTTTTTATACGATTCCTGAGTGGGGAATGGTATCAAAGGCCTTGGCCATTTCACGGTAGGCTGTATGAACCACCTTGCCTTCATCCACAGCTCTGGTGACTGACTCAAAGAAGTCAACCAAGTTGAGCAGGCATGGTCTACCCTTCACAAACCAAACTGTGTGGGATCCAGAGTCTGGAGATTCCCTATATCCTTGTTTATTATGTCCATGATGATGCATTCCATAGCTTTGCATATCAGACTTGTCAGGCTAATGGGGAGTTAGTTCCCAGGGTCTGAAGTCACTCCTGCTTTGTGGAGAGGGATGACCATAGCAGTGCACCATTTGGTAGTGACAAAGCCTGAGGTGAGGCTGTGGTTGAACAGGGCACACAGGTGAGGCGCCATTTCCTTCTTTAATTCATGTAGAACACAGCCAGGGATATTGTCAGGTCCCATAGAAGCTGTATTCCTAGCCTTGGACAGTGCTGTTTTAACCTGTGCAGCAGTAATAATGGGTGCCTGGCAATCTACTGGTATTGTGATTGGTCCTTTGGGGGGTAAAACTGTCACTGAATCTGTTGGCCAGTATACTGGCAATATCTGTTGGCTCGGTATAGGAAGTACCATTGTACAGTAGCTCAGAGCAAATCTGGGTATTGCCGTGGAGATTCTTTACAAAACTATAGAAGGCCTTGTAGTTGTCTTTACTATCTGCTGCTATTCTATTTTAATAGTTTAAAAAAAAAAACAGTAATACTGACTACGCTGGATTACTGGTGGTTTTGTGTTTGCAAGAACATTCTTGGACTTAAAAGCAACGTCGCTGATCAACCCTGTTTTATGGTATGTTTTTACTTGTTATTGAAATAAATTGATGAACAGAACATAGCAAAGCTTGGGGCACTCATTTTTTTTGTTTTCTTACATGGTTACTTTAACCATTATACCAAGCCCTATACATTAGCTTTGTGTATTCTTTTTCATCTATTTCCTTTCTTTTTTTTTTCTTTTGTAGTTACTTTAAATTTTATCTTTTTTTTTTTTACTCTTTATTTTACCCTTTTACTAACAAAATTCTTTTTTCTCTTTACTACCTCCCAATTTATGTCTTCTTCACCACTTATTTCAGGACCTTCTTATATGTCCCTTTTATTATTTTTTCTCAAGTACTGTTTCTTCTATTTATACTACTTCTAAAATGTCTCCTCTTTGTTCATCTTCTTCTTGTTTACTCATATTTTCATTCTTGCAATCCATCCACAAATGTCCTATTTTGTAATATTTATACATTTTAATTCACATTTTTGCATCATTTCCCATTTCCCCACAAATATAACATTTTATTTTGTCATGGCTACTTATCAAATGTCCTTCTTTTCCACAAAAAAAAAAGTTTTGGTATTTGATATAATTCTATCTCTTTCTAGTTTTATCATGATATTTCAATCCCTGCCACCAATCCACAAACCTCTTTGGCATAAACTTTTGCAATGTCCAGTACATCTTTACATAAAGCTTTCAAATGTCCTTTCAAAGTCTGTTTTTCTACTTCTGTTTGATATTGTACATGTTTTTTTTCCTTCTTAAGTGCTTTTATCTTATAAATATTTAATGGGTTACAGTCTTTCTTTTTTTCATATTATTCAAGACATTTTTCCATTGAAAAATCAGTTTCAAATACAATGTCACAAAATGTCTCTGTTTATAAGGATACAAGTTCTTACCTCATTAGTTTTTACACCCAAAGGAGCAATTAAATTGTCCAGTACTTCTTACCTGTCCATTTCCTTGTATTCTTTACTTTGAATCCCTATCACCAATACTTCTTACCTGTCCATTTCCTTGTATTCTTTATTTTGAATCCCTATCATGTATTTCTGTTTTGCATTTTCTGCTGCTTTCTTCAATGCTACTCCTCTTTGTCTTCTTTTAATATCTCTGCATATATTTCCTTTTCCATCTCACTTAGGAGTGTCTCTGCATCTTCCTTTTGTATTTTCTACATAATGCCCCCCCCCCCCCCCCCCAGGAAACATCTCCTTCATTTTCTGGTTTACTCTGCACTACCATTTCTTTAAGTAAATCATCCCGCAATCCTCCCAACTGGAAGTTTGTAATTATGCATCCATCATTTGCTGACTTATCCCCATCAAACAGGTTTCTTTGAAAATTTTCCTCAGAATCCTGTACGCATTCTCTGGTCTTGATATTCACTTTCTCCTTCATTTTTTTTCACCACTAAGTCATATCCTTCACTCTGCATCTGCCTCCCCATTTCTCTGGTCTTCCTCTGTGCCTGGAATAAAAACAGGAAGTGTTCTTCCAAAATGGTTCCCACTTGCAACAATGACAAGTAGAGGAAGTTCCCAGAGGCTCTAGCCCAATTTCCCCCTCGTAGTATAAATACCCCATCTGGTCTCCATGAAAAGAGTGTATTAGCCCAGTAGAACTGACCTGGTCAACAAAGGATGAATAAAAAAATAAACTAAAACACTTAATTTGATAGTATCACATGGTGAATCAGATACCTTGCTAGACCAACAGAAGCTTTGGCTGAAACAAACTCATTAATGGTTGTTTCACTTTCTACATGTTTAACCATATCTTTTGATTTAGTTCCTTATATTAGAGTGTTGTCTTTCATTACTATTTGTGCTAGAAATGGATAGGGTCTAGCATCTTAATCTGAACTTAAATTCTTGGAATTAACATCAAACGTCTACAATCTGCATATGAATCTGATGAACTCTCTGTCTCACTACCTCTTCTTGCTGATGGCTTGTAATGAGAAAGACCAATTGTTAGGCAAGTACTGACCCACAAACAAAATCTAATAGATTTATTTTCTTGTTTCATTTTATAACTTCATCTTCCAAATTTTTGATTTGTTCTATGCATTCATGTATTTCCTCTTAGAAGAATGGAGTGTGAACTTCCAAGTTGCTTGCATTCTTAACATGTGCAGCCACTGATGTCTGAGGTCACCATATTCAATAAGAATGTTACATTTATTCCTTGGAACAAATAAAAGATGTTGCCTTCAGTGTTGTGAAGAAATCAGGATCAGTTTATCAATGCCATAGGTTGGCTTTTATCTACCTGTAATCTCCAGTGAGAGATATTAATTTCTGAATATTGCTGGAGTAACAACTTGTCATAATAAATATTTTTTTTTCTTTTTAAAAGAATTTTAAACCTTGCAAAGAAGTTTGTTTAATTGTGGTTCTATAGCTGATTGCTATGAACAGGAGTTGCTGTTTGCTAGCTTCTATCTCTCTCTGAAAAAATATGTAGGCCCAGAATCTAAAAGACTTGTCCTCAGTGTAAGTGATCAGTTACACTAAGAGCAGGCTGAGAGCAGTGTTTTGGAATCTGGTCCCTACAGTAAGCCTGCTTATAGATTACACTGAAGTAAATATTTTACCCTGAGAGCAGGTCTTTTGGTTTCAAGGCAGATTTACAATAAGAACAACTCTTTAAATTTGGCCTATTTTGTTCCAACACATGTGCTTCATTCTCGTTCAATACTTGTGGCATACACAAAGATTCACTAACCATTATAAAATAATATGCATCACAAACTCAAGAAAATGTCCTCATGCATTAACTGAAGTTCAAGAATTCAAGTTGTCACTTGATAAAGTTGCATTCATTCTAATCATAGAGCAAAATGCTTGATGTTTCAGCTAAACAATTCCTTGGGGACATAAAACCCAACAGGTCTAAACAGATTATTTATATAACAAAAGTAATTATAATAATTAATCTAGCTTGACTAATGACTATAATACACTTAATTAAATTCAAATCATTTTTCAGTTGAGGTATTTTTTGAGTAAATGCAACCGTATGGAATAGTTAGTTGAAACATTTGTATTTTTCTCTGAATTTTAATTATTTATGGCTTTGTGACGGTGTACGACGAAAAGGAAAATGGTGGGTATTTCTCTGGTATCCAGTCTACATATCCTGGTAATACAGAAGCTGGCAATAGTAGGCAGCAGGGAACTAACAAAACCAATAAGAAATGGGCAAATAAAATCTAGGTTTACACTTATCATGGTTAACTCGATCCCCAATGAAGTCCTTGGATGTCAGAAGGGCATACAGTAGAGTGAACACTATTTCTGAAGCTTCAAAAGAGTCTCTGGGACAATATGCAACAGAAGGAAAGCAGAATTGCTCCAAGTAGGGGAAGGAGAAAGGAAAGGGGCAGTAGGGGAGATCACAGATGTTATATACCCAAAACAAGTGGGATTGTATGAAGGAACAGAAGTGGATGACATGACAGGCTAACATGTTGAGAAAGTTGAAACATGATTATGAGTAGAAAAAATGGCTTCACTATGCTTAAACGGTTATGCATGGACCTAACAATGGTGAACACTATAATCCACTACAGATTGAAAAATCTCTCCAATGCACCTAGTGAAGTAGGGCTGTTATTTTTACAAAGGAAACCAGGCCCTGGAATGAAACAGGGAAGGAAAAAATAATCTACTCCTGAAAAGGGACACATGTATAGTTGGATTACCTAGCTAACAAATAAATGGTTCATCTCCCAGGCCCATGTGATTTGGGATACATGACTAGGCTTAAAAAGGCCCATGTGGTCATTAGCCTAGTAAACACCTATAAGCCTAAAATTAAATAAAAATTTCAAAGACAAAGCTAAGACTGGCTAGATCAAAGATGGATGAGGAATGCTATACTTAACAATGTATGCCCTTGCCTAAAAAATAACCAGATACGTGTAAGATGGAAAGAAGGGGAGAAATGGAACAGGAACAGAAGTGGAGAAATGAGAGTCTATGAGAAAATTCTAGCAAGATTAAAAAAGCCATTTAGAAGCTGGAGAACATGAAATTGGAAGTGGAATGGGATGAATGAATAGGGGAGCAGCACTGGACAAATGTAAAATGATATTTGGAGATAATGTGGTATTAAAGCAATATAAAACCTTGCAAAGGAGTGTCCATGAGGGTAGATTCAAATTCAAGACTTTACTATGGGGAGATGGTGGAATTCCATGGTTCTAAGAAAGAAATGCCTAAAGAGGATAATTAAGTGGGATAAGTAATCTTATAGGGGAAGAGAAGACACAATAGCAAACTATCTTGGGGAAATGTAAAAAATTAAAATGCTCTCAATGTATATCAACCTTATTGAAATAAAGGAAGAAATAACACATAAGAAGATATTGAAAGAGTAGGAACTGGAGGAGCATTTGAAGATTTCACCATGTATATTGAAGAGTATATGTAATGGGGTTTATGGAACAAAACTACAAAATTGGTCATGGGAGTAATAATTATGGATCCTTCAAAGATTCTTCCTAACCCTGTAAAAATGGAAAAAGAAGTGAGAAAACCAGATAGCAGCTGATAGAGATGTGATAGCTGGAATGCAAGGGTAATGCATGCAATCTGGGCCTATGAATGAGCCAAAGAGGTTTAAAGACTGCAACATGAATACCATAAGATACATGTTATGTGCATGTCATGGGGGGATTTCTGAGGTTTCTGTGTATGGTGTGGAAGAGAAGGACTACTCAGACTGTCCAGAAAATAACAGTTTTAGGAATACTGGCAGAAGAGATAAAAATCAGAATCATAAAGAAATGGAAGCCAAACAAAGGGTGAATGAGAAAGACCTACATCATAAGTTCAAAACAGCCAAGAAAAATAGAAATAGGGTAAACATTATGGGGGATGGGATATAGAAACTATAATTGAAAGGGTCTACTTGCATATTAACAGCGTCCCCATTACAGATGGTGCAGCAGCACCATATGAATATTTATGAGGGAGCACTGCCGCACCCTCGACATGCACAGAAAATATGTGCGAGTGCAGGGGGCATGTTCAAGTGCTCTACGGAGGTGGAAACATACCCCCACAGTTGCACAATCTACTATGCTTACTATTAGAGCCCACCTCTAATAGTAAGCAATTAATTCAGTGTCCGTGGATACTGAAATGTATGCTAAGCATACAAGAGTGTCCACGAACACTGAAATAAAATCAAAGTAGTAAACACACAAGCATGTAGAGGAATGTTGAGCCCTGTTCCTAGAACTTTCACAGTTAGATTCCCCTTGTCCCTATTTTACATTTCTATTGCTTCAATATCGAAAGTGTAAGCGAAGCGCAGCATGTTTGAGCATCGCTGCCCCTGCTTAGCATAGCTTACACATCAGAATCAACCAAATAGAGAAAAACATGTGGAATTAACGTTAACATCAATAGTGTAATGGTTAGAGCATCCACCTAATGAGCAGGCATGCACAGTTCGAGGCCAACTATAGCACATATCATTTTCCATGTGGAATGTCATTTTGCTGTATAATCTACATAATAACATGTAAATGTGAACTGCAGTACTGCATGAAATGTTTAACTAATGTAATGCAATCAAAGTGGTAGTGTCATAATGAATAAGGCACTAGTAAGCAGGTGTAAGCAAAAATAAGCAGTAGAAAACATATATAAGTACCAGTAAACAAGTCTGAGTGTGCTTGCGTGGGTGGAAGCAGTGCCCAGCATAGGAAATGTATATAATTATGTAGATGCATGTGCATGTGTATGTACAGATATAATATATATATATATATATATATATATATATATATATATATATATATATGAAGAATGAACATTGTAACAATAAAGCATACAAAAAGAATGAGAAGGGAATCAACAGCATCTCCAGTATTATTTAGTGTTGTCAGTGTATGTCATGCCAAGCTGGGCAGGGGTGAGCAGAGCACTGCTACTCACACCGCAGGCAGTATGCTACCAGTAGGAGTAACATTGCCGATCTGCTAAGTCTACTTTTGCTAGGATGGTTGGACCTACGATCATTACACAAGCAAGGCCAGGTATGTTCAAGGACTAAATGGTGGGAGAGCCTGATAATACATGGGTTGGGACAACATACGTGTAGGGCCCCTAACGCTGGGGAGAGGGCAATGTGTGGAGGTGTGTCATGGCTGTGATAGCAACTGGAAAATGGATGGTTTGCGTGCATGTCGAACTCGGGTGGAGTGGGGGAACTATGGGTATGAAATTATGGATCCAGGTGTGTCAGGGTTGGATGGCCTGGTTCTAATTGGCCCGCCTCATGGAGGTCAGCGAGTTCGTTATAAGTATATATGCATACACACATGCATACATCTATATGTAGAAGTACATTCCCTGTAACACATTCATTCCTTTCGCAGACATAAATAACATGAAAGTGCCCCTACAAACCTCGACAGTAGATAGAATAATAGTATGTGCAAAAGAGGGAAGGGACGAAACTGCTAAAACACAGAAGTGTGTACAATGTCCGAAGTCAGTGCTGTTCTCAAAAAATAAAATGTGAGGACTTTCTCACACATGGAATCATTCCTGTGATCTGCCTGTACAGCACCGCCAATCACTAAACAGATCCTAATTGTAAAATAATTTTGCCGAACTCGTACATTATTAGCTCTCAAGTGTAAAGTGTGTGTTACCACATAGTCACACCTATTAATCTATTGTAGTGTCATGTTAACGGGAGTAATGATGTAATGAACTATAGAGTCTAATCCTGAAATAAAGACATATGTGTCCCAGGTGGGACAACCCAAAAATTGTGAATAGTGTCCTATTGGTCACTCATTTCACCAGTGTTTGTGGATTAAAAGTTTGGGATGTCTGAGAATACATGGAGTGAGTCAACCCATGGGATGGGTCTACAGGAGTAGTGAATGGCCATTGTGTAGTGGTGTGGATACACCGTGTATCCAACTGGAGAATGGATGACTGCTGTGTTAGTGTAGTGTTGGGGTGGGTGTTTGGGGAACTAGGAGTCATGGGTATATGGGTCTATATGCAAATGAAGCAGCACAGCAATAGTGTAGTGGTCAGAGCATCCACCTAACGAACAGACATTCCCGTTCCGAATCCCACTGCAGCACATACCATTTTCCATTGGTAATCTGTATATGAACATATTTCGACATCTGTCTGCTGTATATCCTGCATAATAACAATTAAAAGTTAACTGGAGCGAAGTGTCAGTGACATAATGAATAAGGCACTAATAAGCAGGTTTAAGCATAAATAAACAAAACAGGAACGGGAACAACTCACCAAGCCTGGACCCAAGTCAACGCAAAGTAAGTTGAAACCTTAAAATGTTCAGCAGTGAATGTCTGTAGACCACTGAATGCCCCATACCAGCAAGCATGGGGGAGGGCACGCAACTAGGTATAGACATCAACAGTGATGCTTTTTTGAATTTTACCCACAATACTAATTGCACTATAGTTTCATCAAACAATTTCAACATCTATAATTACACTGACTTGGAAATTACTTCGGTACATTTTGAATTATTCACTAAAGGACTGAACTATGTACCAGCTAGACCTGCTTATATTCCTAAATTATTGATTGAACTAAAATTGTTTATTAGGAACCTTAACCTTTCTCTCTTTTTCAAAGGACAGCATACTGTAAACAATAGTATTGCCAGGTCTAGTCTCTTCAACCCACCCCTACATCCGAGTTTAAAAATTTTCGAAGAACTCATTGAAAATGCATTGAGAGTTAATCTATCAAATAGGCAGGACCCCCCACCCAACTTTAATATCAATTTGGTAGAAGCTATGAACTTGTTAAAAGAACAAAAAATTAGGGTCATGAAACCGGACAAAGGGGGTGGGATGGTTCTCATGACGGCCCTTGACTATGATATGGCAATGCATGACATCTTACAGGATTCTAACACTTATGAACAGGCCTCTGTCAATGAACTTAACGTCGCCCAAGCTAATATCAAATATATTCTGAAGGATCATTTACTTCAGGGGGTATTTAATGAAGAACTATTTAACTACTTGAATGTACCACATCCTAAAACTCCGATATTATTTGGTATACCTAAGGTCCATAAAGGAACTATCCCTTTGAAATTTAGGCCAATTGTTGCTGGAGCTAACAGCATCACGGAACCTTTAGGTAAATTTGTTGAATACAAAATTAAATCAGTAGTTTCTAAGCTCCCTTATGTGTGCAAAGACTCTTGGGAATTCCTGGCTAGTATTCCACTTTATATTTGCAACAAGGATGTCTTGATGATTGCTATAGATGTAATAGAACTTTTTCCAAGCATACCTTATGACATGGGAATAGATTGGTTCTCTGACATCTTAACAAATTTAAGTGGTTTAAGCAACAATCAGATTAATTTACTGACAGAATTTATGGAAATAATTCTCAACAACAACTACATATTCTACAATGGAGAATATTTCAGGCAAAGAAGGGGGGTAGCCATGGGCTCCCCTTGTGCCTCATCCTATGCTAACATTGTTTTACACAAATGGGAGCAAACTTATATTCACTCATCTAAATGGAAACAGTACATTCTTTTTTACAAGCGATATTTGGACGACATTTGTTTATTGTGGCAGGGACCTAAAGAATGCTTTTTGGAGTTTTTTGAATACATTAACACAACAACTAACTTTTTGTCATTTACTTATGAGCTCAGTACCAACTCACTCCATTATTTGGACATCCTACTGACTAAGGATAGCAAAGGAGAACATTTTGAATCAACTATTTATAGGAAACCTTTATACTCCAATACATTTTTACACTTTGAGAGTTCTCACCCCTTTTACACTAAAAAGGGAATTATAAGGAGTCAGTTGATTCGAGCATCGAGAATTTGCAGCACCTTGGAAGCCTTTCTGAAAGAGGCTGCAACTTTAACTAGTATGCTTATAGAAAGAGGTTACCCCCCTCAGTTAATTAATACTATTACAGAAGAGATAATAGAAAAAAAAGATTCTAAGTTCCCACCCTTGCTCAGTAAAGGTCTTTTGTTTTTTAGTAATAACAGTACAGCTAATAACGACACACAGAAAAGTTTCAGCTATACTTACACTCAAGATGCAGCATTTATTGAAAACACCTTACAAGCCTTTTGGCCTATGCTTACATCACAAGAAGACATTAAAAATTACATACCAAGTACATTAACCTTCATTAGAAAACGTGATATTAATTTAAAAGGAATGTTGGAACAGAATTCCAGCACAAAGAATATTAACAGCACCATGGCTTCCCATAGGAAGAATGGGACCTTTAAATGTGGTGCTTGCAGACAATGCAAGTATTTATTAAATGCTGAAAAAATTTTTATTCCAGCTAGTAATTGCACCTTGAGAGCACTGGGGCACCACAATTGTAATACAACAGGTATAGTCTATCTAGGTACATGTACATTTTGCCATGGTTTTTATGTCGGGAAAACCACCAGAACACTTAAAAAACGAATATACGAACACATATATGAAATTGAGAGAAAGAAGAACACTAATGCTTTCTTCAAACACTCTCTCACATGTGACAACATGAGTTTAAAATTTTTTGTTTTAGAACAAGTTACCAGTGACCCCAGGGGAGGTGACTGGGAAACATATTTGGAAACTAGAGAGTTAACCTGGCAAATTAAACTAGATGCTGCAAGGAAGCCAGGAATGAATGAGAGCATTAGCATTAATAGCATATTGAAAATGAGAAGAAATAAATTATGAATTATTTTTAGTCTTTCATGTGATGTTTATATTTATAAATCCTTAGGAGCATCTGAGCACATTTATATTTAATTTTTAAGAAAAATACATAATATCAACTTGCTCATACAAAGATCTACTATTTGCACTAGAAATATTTTAATATAAATAAACTAATCTTGTATTAATGTTGAACAAACTATTAGTGTAACATAAATTATAAACATTTATGTCATTTATCTTCTTTTTTAACAACTATATGCATACATTTTACAGTTAAAAAACTTTTTTAGATATGTTATTGTTATTATTATTATTATTATTATTATTATTATTATTATTATTATTTTTATTGATGTGTTTTTTACAGATGGATACCTAAGTATCATATAAATTTATTTATTTAAGAACAATTAGCACAACAGGTTAACCACAATGAAATTAGAAAAGACTAATTTTTATTAACATTTATAACTTGATTTTGTTGTGATTTAACACTTACTGACATTATATTTGTCCAAATGAAGCAGAACGCTAATAGAATTTTGGCACTACTGCACTTTAAGAGTTGATTGTTTCATTTTAATTGCCAAATTAATGGTTTAATTGGCCGATCAACTAGTGTATAAATACAGTGTGGCCATAATTACATTTCAACCTTGAAAAAGCCTGGAATTGTCCAGGCGAAAGCGCTTGGTGTTCGTGTTTGTTAATTAAAGCTTTTGTGGTGGAATTACCTGGTCTACTATTCCTTATTTCTGAAGGAAGGACTTTGTACTTTTCAGCTGGCATTTTTTGTATTGTATGGTTCGTGACTCAACTACCTTTGAAAACTGGTCTACAGACATTCACTGCTGAACATTTTAAGGTTTCAACTTACTTTGCGTTGACTTGGGTCCAGGCTTGGTGAGTTGTTCCCGTTCCTGTTTTGTTTGCTTATATCCGCTTCGTTAGTTCCTTGTTGTTAAGCATAAATAAGCACCAGTAAGCGTGTTTAATCTGCACGGGGGGTATGCATTGCCTTACATAGGGTTCCCACCTGTCCCACTTTGCGAGGGACAGTCCGTCTTTGGGCAGTTGTGTCCTGCAAATATATTGTAAGAATGGCAACTGTCCTGAAATATTAGGACAAACTTATTTCCTATATTTTATGTAATAGTTGCATAAAACAGTTATTCTGTATCTG
This sequence comes from Protopterus annectens, assembly GCF_019279795.1. Lineage (NCBI taxonomy): Eukaryota > Metazoa > Chordata > Ceratodontiformes > Protopteridae > Protopterus > Protopterus annectens. The sequence goes on from NC_056726.1 coordinate 1,584,906,189, forward strand.
AAACACCTAAATGTTATAAGAAACAGAATAAGCAACTAAAATGCTGCAAGAATAAGCTTTTATTTAGGCAAAAAAGTGAAGTTCTGTCACTTTTACTGGCCATGGGTATGTTTTGATCTGCAAAATCTGATGTTTGTACCACAATTGTCCCATTTGGCCATATGGAAAGGTGGGAACCCTAGCCTTACAGACATATCTATATATATATATATATATATATATATATATATATATATATATATATATATATATATATATATATATATATATATATATATATATATATATATATATATATATATAGAGTTGCAAACATATATATATATATATATATATATATATATATATATATATATATATATATATATATATATATATATATATATATATATATATATATAAATATATATATATGTGTGTGTGTGTGTGTGTGTGTGTGTGCGCGCGCGTAAATTTACACAGATATACAGCTATGATAGGAAACAGCAGATAAGAATGACATGTTCACAGGCTATGCCAATGGAAGTGAGGGGCCCAAGCAAGAAACATGTAACACGTAGCATGACCTTCCCCCCCCAAGCCAGATTGAGGAAACATATACACAAACCAGTAAACAATGTAATTAGTCAACTGCTCCCCAGACCACAGGCAGGATACAACCAGGGGGGTACACAGTACACCCATGAAATCTAATCTTGGAACACAGACAGGAGCCTCCCTTGCGGGACGCCCCAAAAATTGACATATAACCAAAAGAAGGTGATACGCTGAATGTTTTGGCCGGGGTGTGTACATACCCAAAATACAAGGGTGGGAAAGCCTGATGACCCATAGGTCAAGACAACGTATGACATGGGTCCAGTGAAGTGGAGAATGGGCAGCGTGTAGTGGTGTGTTCAGACCCGACCAGCACCCAGAGTAAGGATGGGTGCTGTAGCGGAGGTGCGGGTGGGGAAACTATGGGTAGCTAGTTATGGATCTAGGGTGGCTGATGTGGGTCTATATGGGCAGCCCCAGGGATGTAAGCAAAAGTGTTCATTGGGCAGAGGTGTCGCCCAACGAGCAGCCCCACCTGCTATATGTCCCACTGCAGCAAAGTGTAATCTACATGGCAAGGAATGGAATAACCAGATGTAGATGTATATATGTAGCGGTATGTGTGTGTGTGTATATCTACCCATAGCCACATCGAGATATACCTCTCCCTCTCCATAGTACAAATGTATACATACAGAGACAGAATACATATACATACCGACATACAGATATATACATATGCAGACACCCATAAACCCATATGTCGTTAGATATATATAGACAGCAATATATAAATATATACATGTATGCATACATATACAAATATATCTGTATATAGTAATGTATATATATATATATATATATATATATATATATATATATATATATATGTGTGTGTGTGTGTGTGTGTGTGTGTGTGTGTGTGTGTGTGTGTGTGTGTATGTGTAAATATAATGTATATAGCTAGGATATGATACAGCAGTTATGAATTACATATGTTTAGAGGCCGTGCATATGGGGGTGAGGGGTCCAATCAACAAACGTGTAGCACGTAGCATCAACCCACCCCACCTCCAGCTAGACTGGTGAAACATACAGACACACAATAAAAGTAAACACACCACTGCTTCCCAGACCACAGGCAGGATACTACCAGTGGGAGAGACCTGCCAAGTCTAATCTTGAAACAAAGACATCAATGTCCCTTGTGGGACACTCCAAAAATTACTGATCATTGGAGTCAGTTCCTGTCATGAGTCATCAAACCAGGCTGTAGACGTACAAGGACCAGTAGGTTGTGCAAGCCTGATAACCCATGGGTCAACACAATGTACAACATGGGTCCTGACATGCGGAGAGTGGGCAGTGTGTATTGGTGTGGCTATACTCCACCTGCACCCACAGTACGGATGAGTGCTGTAGAGGAGGGGCAGGTGGAGGAACTATGGGTATGCAATTATGGGCTAAGGCATGCAGGTGTTGTCTGGCGCAGTTGTATTAGGACCACCCTGGGGATGTAAGTAATATTCCAGAATGGGTAGAGCTTACGCCCATACCTCTCAACCCCTAAGAGCAAATCCACTGGACAGGACATAAACCGTTGGGGGTACAAATAGGGACCATACCTCTCAACTGTCCGTGATTTTCAGGGATGTCCCTGATGTTGACTCAAATTTTAACTCTGTTCCTCTTAATCCCTCCTAAAACTAGTGACTTTTGGAGTAAAGGTGGTGAATTACACTTAATGAATAATGACAATAATTAAGTGTTATAAATGCATTTTACTTCAGAAAATGTGATTAATTCATATGCTCTTATTCTGTCAATGTTTCAAGTTAATAGCACTAATATTTTAAAAGTGTCCCTGATTGTCCCTGAGTGTTTCATGACTTGTCCCTGATTCAGTTGAAATTTGTCCCCACTTGTTTGAGAGGTCTGATAGGGACGGAAAGCACATATTCCACTTACAACCATAGAAAGCTGATAGAATAATAGGTATGCATTAGCATGACTCAGCTGAAGGATGTGGGGGACCTAAACCCAATTACTTGTCTGTATTTAATGGTGTCAGTTCCCAGGTATTTGCCAGACAGGTGCAGATTGTAAGAGGAACACACCAATAGGATGAAGCAAACTCTGGCCAGGCCGCGGATTCTGTACAGTCGATCAGCATGCTTATACCTAATAGGCAGCCATTCCCGATATGGGTCCCACCACAGCACAGTCCAGTTTAAATGGCTAAGTACGGTATGACCATATGTGTCATTGCATAACCCACTACACAACACCTATGAACACATGGTCACAAGACCCCACTGTAGGCATGTAAGTTGATGTAATAGGCATCAGAAGGTATTATCTTAGTCCTCACCCTCACCCCAGGGGTGTGAGTGTCAGATGCAAACACCAAATGCAATGCATTTGAAAGTGCAGGAGCAAGTGGGTGTAAGCCTGTTTGGGCGCCGGTATGCGAGTATCACACTGGTGAACCATGTAGAGGCTAACTGAGTGTAAGAAACTGTATTGGGAGGTTAGCATTGCTTAGCTCCGCGCAAACCCGTGCACACCTGCTCAAAACTGCTTTAAAGTGCCTTAATCACTCTGTACCCAACAGCTCATGCTCTGGCCAGCAACAAAATAACCAGCCTCTGCAAGGATAGAACTCTGGACCCTGTACATCACAGTCATAGTAGTAAACTACTACACCATGATAGCAATACATATACAGGATGTATCAGCAAACTAATCCTCACAACAGGGAAATTAAATCAAATATATGAACTAAATCTATGTACAGTGTAATGTGCTAGAACCTGCCACAGACTATAAATGTGTGAATTGGAGTACTGCAGTAAACATAGAGTTGAGGTGTCACTGTAATAAAGATATAACATCCCCAGGACCCCATACAGTGTATGTACACATGAATGATGGATACCAGACACATATATAACCTGTAATGAGTAAGATGTTGTTGACAAAAGGCAAATATAATGCTAGATAACCAATAAGCAATGCTAACCGCAGCACAGCCCAACTAAGCAATTGTAAGCAATGTGTAGGGAAGCCAATACAATATGCCCACAGGTACACCTCTTTAAGCAGTGCCAATCTGAAGTAAGCAGGTGTGCCCATAGATTAGCCTTTTCAAAACCAGCCAATTATGGAAAAGTGCAGGAATCCAGCCCTACTTAAACCAAAGAGGCAGGAATATGGCTCATAACTGGTTGTAGCATCACCCTGCAGGCAGAATGGCTGGAGTGGGAAAAGGCACTTGCTTTAGAGCACAGCGCTGGGGCATCCAGGAGTGCAAATTCATGGTATGGCTCCTGGTAAAGCACCATGACAGAAGACTACTGCAGGTCTAGTACCAGGGCTCACAGTACAAAACGGGGGCCTGGGACAGTCTCGCCCGTGACCTCACTAGTGCCACAGGTATCCCCCAGACTGGTGAGCAGGTCAGGCACCACCATGCAGACCTGAAGCGGTGTAGGGGGGATGTCCTGGAACAGTGGATCCAGGAAGTAAGGCAGAAGCAGAATGCCCCAGAACTGAGTAAATACTCCTTCTACTATGTAGTTAATAATTGCCTAGCTTGTGTATACTATGGACAGGTATGGCTAAATATCACTGTACTTCTCTGACAGCTGCAGATGAGCGTGCTGCAAACCAGCAAGCCTATGATGCTAGGCTGCAAAGGATGTGTCACGAGGCAGGTTAGTAAACAGCCTGCATGTACTGTCATAACTAATAAATGTAAGAGCCTCAGAAAGTGTTGTACCAGTATACAGAATTGTGTAATATGCTGTGATTAAAGGTGTAATCCCTGCATTGCTTCTGTTCACTCTGCAGTCATATGCTGTTGTACTGTTGCAGTTATTAAATAGTACTGTTGTAGTAAGCAGTATTACCCACACTGTGGTATGCAGATAAAATGTGTATGAAGTGCTGTATAACAATGTTGGAAGTGCAAACAGGTCAGTCATATTAGACAAAATACATTGCAAAGCCTCACAACAATTGTCTGATAGCATAGTGTACAGTGATCTTAACTGTAATGCTTTTGCCACACACAGCAGGGCTTTGGATCCCAGGAGCACTAGTAAGTTGTATGGATAATCATTCCACACAACTGCAAACAGTTTGTTAGAATGTTCAGAGAGACAGCTGTATGCATATTTACACTTAACAACTGTACAGATTTTGCTACAATGCTCAAATAGAGAGTAATATGCATATTCATACCCCTCAACTGTTCCAATCTGCCCAGTATGTCCTGATAAATGGCCCACATCACCTGCCATTTGCCCTGTTCCCCTGACAAATTAGTGTGATGATCCAAGAAATGTAGGCAGCTGTTAATGACATATAACTGATAGTCAGACTTGTACATAGTCAGAGAATGTACATACAAACATATCTGTCATCCCAGCACCTCACCGAAAGTGTATGAGAGCAGTCTCAAATCATGCTGCATTAACACCTGCATCTTGTTAAGCCTGTACACAAGACACAGATCCCGTACATACTACTCTACAAACATACCATTGTACAATATAACGCCATTGGGTGGTGTAATAATACATGTAAGGGACATGCAGTCACTATGAATGTTGTGAAAACTGCAAGGATTCATTAGTTGTTAATTGAACTCTCTCTCTCTCTCTCTCACCCCTACCATATGTGCAAAAATAACCGATTTGCACAACTAATTTTGTATGTCTGCACTCCTAACCTTTGTTGGGACATATGTCCTATTGTTTTATAAGTATTCACATCTGTTTCTATGCATGTGCTACATTAAAATACTCCCATATTGGTGGCCTGTTGCCATCAATGAAACCTGCATGTTGTTGTAATGGCCACTGTTTACCCATATATGCATGTGTTCCGCCTGCTCTGCAACTATTTATATCTGGTGCCCTGGGTAATGGGAATACCTATGCATGCTGTTATAACTAATCGTGAATGCTGTTGACTATTACTAACCCATATCTGCCTTAAACATATGACAACATAGCTCACATGGGAAGGCCGGTCCCAGCGGACCCAACTGTCCCACCTCAGCTGGCCATGGCACCAGGCACCAGCACATCTGGGGCCTAGCCTGGGACCTCCTCATCCATTGGCCCTGCACCACCTTCGGGTGGAACCGCCGCAGGGAATTGGGCTCACCCCCCCCCGGGAGCAGGAGCAGACAGGAACCTGTCACCAGTGGTACGGTCCGGGCCGTGATGCATAGGGAGCTTGACAAGGAGATTCGAGACTGTCTCCTCCAGCTTGAGGGCTGAGTGGCACAAATAGAGGGTGAGCCTGCCCCTTCTACACAGCCCCCCACACAGCCACCTTCTGGGCTATGAAGATGCAGTGGTGACTGCCCATGGGTGGGGACCTCAGTCCCACTGTATCCATTTGTGGGATCATGGGCTTGCGACTTCCAAATAACCCTCCCCATCCAAGGTGTCCCCCCCACATGTGTCATATACTGCCCCTGTATGCATCTTGTTTGTCTTGCCTGTCATCCTACCCATCCTATCCTCCCTGATCATACCTACTCCCCTTCCCCAACATCCCACTCTCACCTAAAAATAAAAGAAAAAAAGGCCAATCTGTTCCCGCAAAAAAGCACGCCTCATACATTGCTGTCCTTTTCACACACGTGTCCATTGGACACATGTATACATTTTTAATTGGCATCCCAACATACTATTGTTGTCCTCACCCCTCTCTCAGGGTTGCGAGTGTCCAAATGTACCACCAAATTTATTGCATATGCACAGCCGTTGCTTTAGAAGAAATAGGCAGCTATGGACCTTCCCTACACCCTTCCTGCACATCCCTAGCTACCTTGCCTACTAACTTTCCCTCTTTGTGCCCTTTGTGCCACTTTTTCACCACTTTCTTATCACCCCTTTTTTCTTTTCTTTTAAAGAAATTAGTACGGGGTAAGTGGGAGTAAGCACTTTTAAGCAGCAGTGAGCGGGTTTCAGCCTGTTTGCGCATGGGTAAGCACTGCTTACACAGGTTAAGCAATCAAGAAGGTAACTGAGTGTAAGGAACTGTAACCAAAAGTAACCACTGCTTACCATTGCGCAAACCCGTGCTCACCTGCTCACAACTGCTTAAAAGTGCCTTAATCATTCCGTATCCAACGGCCCTTGTTCTGCCCAGCAACAAAATAAACAGCCTCTGCAAGGCTTGAAACCAGGACCCTGCACACCACAGCTAATGTGATTTATCACTAAGCCATGGCAGCTATACAGACATCTGATGTTATCACAAACATATCATCCAGCACAGTCATTCAACAGTATAGGACATGTATTTCATTATGTAGATGTATGTGTGTGCGGTTATGTCCAGATATATCTACATACATAGATATAGATATATATAGATATATCAAGAACAAACCACGTGACAACAAAGCATTAAAAAAGAATGAAAAGGAAAACAAAAGCAACTCCTGTATTATGTAGTGGTGTTGTCCTATGTAATATCAAGACTCCCTCAGACAGACATGTGTCATTAATACACGCAAACATTTGTACAGTGCCGAAATACATTACTATGAGCATTTTATTTACATTAACAAAACAGTTCCTGTCCAATCATAATGTGAGAACAGTACTCTTGCAAGGTACTGTCTGCAACATCATTATCATTAAAAAGTTAAATGGGGTAACCATAGAGAGACCAGTAGTGTTGTGTGTACACTGGGGTCATCTGCATCACGTGTACCTGGAACCTTTAGGAATCATGTGCATACCAGGATCGTGTGCTTGAGAGAGGGGTGAGGACAACAGTAGTATGTTGTGATGCAAATTAAAAAGGTTACATGTGTCCAGTGGACATGTGTGTGAAATGGACAGCTATGTCTGGGGCAAAAGTCGTTCTGGGAACAGATTGGCCTTTTGTTTCCATTTTTGCAAGGTGAGAGTGGGATGTTGGGGAAGGAGAGTAGGTATGCTCGTGGAGGATAGGTTGGATAGGATGACAGACAAGACAGACAAGACAGCATACAGGGGTGGTATATGACACATGTGGATGGGAAACACCTTGGACGGGGATGTGTGCTTGGCAGTCACAAGGCCATGAGCCCCCAAATGAAAACAGTGGGACAGAGGTCCCCACCCATGGGCAGCCACCACTGCACCTTCACAGCCCCAAAGGTGGCTGTACTGGGAGCTGTCTATGAGGGGCAGGCTCACCCTCTAATTGTGCCACTCTGCCCTTGAGCTGGCATAGCTGGCCTCAAAACCCCTTATTGAGCTCCCTATGCACCATGGCTTGGACTGTACGATGGCTGACAAGTTCCTGTCTGGACCTGCTCCCAGGGGGGGCAAGTCCCACCCTCGGTGGCAGTTCCACCTGAAGGTAGTGCAGAGCCAACAGAGGTGAAGGTCCAAGGCTGGGCCCCAGACATGCTGGTGCCCAGTGCCATGGCCAGCTGAAGTGGGACAGGTGGTTCTGCTTTGATCTCCAATTCCATACAGCCTATGGTGTTGCAGTTTTAACACAGATAAGGCTTAGTAATACTCAACAGCATTCAGGATTACTTGTAACAGCATGCATAGATATTATAATTAACCCAAGACAACAGATGTCATACATTTGCAGAGGGAGCACAACACATGCATATATACTGCATGACATCTGTCCAAAGCATAGATGACTTGTGACTGCAGCTATGAACAGTGGCCCATTATTGGCGTGTCACTGTAATAACCTCAGACAGTGACTGTCATACCACTGTTTCATGTGATGTATGTCCAATCAGGGATGCAATGTCAGCAACTCTCATCACTGTCACCCAGTACTGACTGCAATCCTCACACTATGCTTCTGCAGTTCACAGATGTGTGTTCTGTGAGTAAAACAAGAAACAAATGGTTTCACACACTGACCAGTCCACACAGATGGGGGTTTCCTCACAAACAGAGCAATGTGTTGTCAGTTATTACAACATGCAGACTAGCCATTACCACACACAACCTGTTAAACTGGCAGTATTCTAAATGAAGCATAGCTACACTTACATGCTGTAGCCATGTCTGACATGATTATGGATGGATCCCTACCACAGTTCTAAATCACACTCCAGTGGTACGCAGTTACAGGATTCACTACTGAAATTACTAGGTTACAGCAGTCACAGAGGTGTATTCCTAGGTGGGTGACATCAGCAGGATTGCCAAAGGTGAGTATGTGAATCATAAGGAGTGTGCGCACTCTAAAAAGCATTGTTCCCTTCTTAGGCAGGCAGATACACACACACAGTTAGCATGACTGGGATTAGAACACCTACCAAACTAGTTTATCACACTACAGCATTACGCAGTTACAGGACACACTACAGAGATTACAGGGTTACAGCAGTCCCAGAGGTGTATTTATAGGTGGGTGACATCAGCAGGATTGCCAAAGAAGGGCATTGCAAGTGTACTGTGAGTTGTACATGTCTTGTACCTGAGTGTACCCACTGCTTAATGTCGCAAAAACACATTTACACCCACATAAAAGTGTCTTATTCAGTCCTAAATGACATTATCAACAAGCCTTGCAGGTCTTGAACCCTAGACCATGTACACTGCAGTAATTGGACTTACCACTAAGCCATCTGGGTTGTACATATGTTTCATGGTTTTTATAATACACATCTTACTACAGGTATTCCACAATACTGAAACCAAATGGGACAGTCACTTTGTGTACATATGTACAGTACCCTTGAATGTACTGTACTCTGTGAAACAACATAGACAAGTCTACATCTGTAAAACTGCCATAACTAAATACATATATGCACCTACAGGATGTGTACACACACACACACACACACACACACACACACACACACACACACACACACACACACACACACACATATATATATATATATATATATATATATATACATACACATATACACAGACACAGCTATAGCCATATCTATATATATATATATATATATATATATATATATATATATATATATATATATATATATATATACACACACACACACACACACACATCTACACACACATGTCTGAACACCCTTTGTGACACAGAAGGGATCCAAAGGAACTGATGTGTATTCAAAACAGAGGCATCTCCTTTTTTATAACATTTGAATCGTAATCAGTTCACCAGAGAAGGGATAGCTGGTGTGTTTGTGCAGTTTAGGGTGGGGAATGATGGCTAAGGAAATATACCCTGGGGATTGTGGAGTTTGGGTGGGGGAATGATGGGTATGGACATACACCCTGGTGACCACTTCTGTGTCACTGCTCAATGCAGTGGCACAAGAAAGCAACATACCCAACTGTAGTCGTTCTTGACTGTCTATTCTTTTCTATTCCTAACTATGTAATAATTTGTAGACTCCACTCACCACAGATGACTACCATGGTGTGCAGCATGTTAAAAGACATAACACATGTGTATGCCTGGCTGCAGGTTAGTCACACACGCACACAAACACACACACACTTGCCAGTATTATGCATACACGTCTTGCCTATGTAAAGGTAACTAGTAGAGTGGTATGCATTTGGGGTATGTGCCACAGACACCATACGATTACACTTGCTCTGTTTCTGCTTCTGAGCTGGGTGACATCACAGGACTGATTAGTTGCAGTGGGGTGGGGGAAAAGGGTGGTTTAGCAGATGACAAGGATAAACACCAGTGCAAAAGGTGGTTTCTCTTTGGAAAGCAGCAAAACCTGCTTTCATGACAGAATGCAGACACAAATGCACACACACAACCACACTTAGCCCTTTGCTCACACACACACACACACACACACACACACACACACACACACACACACACACACACACACACACAGTTGCCAGTGGTGGGAATCAGAACTCCTGCCTATCTACAGATCACTATTACAGTACTACGCAGTTACGAGACACACCACGGAGATTACACATTTCAAAGCAGTCAAAATGCTATTCTAAGAGTGAGGACAACAACAGTGATACTGACAGTTTACATGTACATAGCTGTAAACCTGTGTGTTTAAAGTATGAGTTCATTACAACCTGTATGCACAAACATGACACATCATCTGCAGGTAAGACATAGGTAGGCATGAGAGGTATAGTTGTAGCACAACAAGCCCTGAACTGGAGTATGCCCATCTGTGGAATGGACAACTACTATCACTGTACAGGGTTACGGTGGTCATGCTCATACACATAGAATCACAGGACTTGTTTGGATGCATTGACTCCAATTACACAAGGTGACAGTGGGCATGCTCAAACACTTAGCACAGGGCCATTTGGGATGCACTATGACTACAACTACACAAGGTTATACTGGGCATGCTCATACACTTAGAAACAAAGGGCTTGTTCGGATGCACTGACTCAAATTACACAAGGTGGCAGTGGGTATGCTCATCCACGCAGTAGCACAGGGCTGTTTGGGATGCACTCTGATTCTAACCACAGCAGGCCACAGTGTGCATGCTCATACACTTACATGTACAGAACACATTGTAATGGTCCCCTATTGTAAACACACAGGTTTACAGCTATGTACATCTTAACTGTCAGTATATATGCACATCATACAGGTTTACTACCAGATACCTGCATGTGGCCGTAAATTATATATCTGTGCCTGTGCTGTGTGATACACATGCATACATGTACATGAAGTACTGACATATATATGTGAAGTATACACAATCATGCATGTGTGGAAGTTACAGACAATAGGTTAACTGGGACACACAGGTGGATGCTAACTACAACATGTGTCACACACATTGCTGCCTTGAAAGGCATACATTGATAGCAGGTTGTGAACAGTGGCATTATACTTGGAACAGTGGCATGTGCAAGCATAATATGAGCCCCATTGTCTAATGGTACTGAGGTACAGATGTCAAGATGACCTCTCCCAGCTGTGTTAGTAGTTGTCATTATTAGCAGGACTACTACACTAAGTATATCTGACATTGGTCATATACACAATGTCTGCTGGTGTCCATCACCTTAGATGTAGCATTTGATACCAACCACATTACTGCCACTCACAGTGATGTCATGGTATGAGTGTCCACTGCTTGACCAAAACAATGAGCCAATGTCCTGCTGTAATTATGAGGTTGTCCAGTGTCTGTCATTCCGAGATGTCATGACTGAAAGACAAGCCTTTGTCACAAAGCACATGCATCCATGATTCAAGGGAGTTTGGATAATACCTAGGTCACATTTACCCATATAGTGGCATTCCAAGGCAAAAGTCCTAAACACAGAAGTAACACCCTGACACCTACAAGACAATTGCATTGGATGCTTATGCTAACCAGTGCTAGATGTGTGGCTTTTGTAATCCATTTGCTCAATGTAGAACCTACAATGGGGAATACTGACATCTGTGCAGTGAGGAACACCTGGCTGAAGGCTCTGTAGTGCACAATTGCACTACCACCATATAACCCAGATCCAGACATGTGGGCCATGACACACATTCCAGGTGGTGGTGTCCACATATTCATAAAGGCTATTCACAAGTAAAGACCACTACTCGGATATACGTCATCACAGATGAGTCAGGTACAGGTGATTGTGGCAAAATCTGCATTCCAGGGTGTTTCCTCATACATCCACCACCATGTCCTCAGACTACCAACACACATCCATACATGTGGTATGACATAGTATGGCAGAACACCAAATAACCTTCGATTGGTGGACTGTACCTAGCCCTACATCAACTGTTAAAAGTACCCATGTACTGCCACAGTTGCATAATGTGTTATGCAATGCAATTATACCACTGTTTGTAACCAGGTCAGTTGTACACATACCAGGGACCCTCGGATTTTGTCAGCATTAACACAGTCAACTATTGCTGTACACCAGTAAACAACACCCTCATGGTGGGATATGACCTAAATGTACCTGCCCTGGATATGTACATCCCACACTCATACAACAGAAATGAAAATACCATAGCTGTTGTTGTCCTTTCTACGTACAGGTGGCTACATTCATTGCACACATGCACATGGCAGATAGGTCCATGGCTGCTGAATGGTAACAGTACTTATGTTTGATATCTGTGTTGACAGAGGTAATATTCCCTCTCTACTGGTCACCCATGACTCCTATCATATCATCCAACAACCCATGTGGCATGTATGTCATTAGACATGTCCACCTAATACAATGCCTACAAACATACCCAAATAACAGGATCATAGGACCTACACACATGGCCTGTATTGACAGATGTAGGGAAATACAGCTATGCTCTGTATGTTCCTGAGTAGTTACAGGTGATATGTCCATGACATGTACATGTGTGCCCACAGCTCCTACATATACCCCATGTCAACAATTGCAAGCCATGCATGCTGTGTGCTGTCTGGACATTAACCTTATTACCAAAATAGCCAGAACATGCTGGAGTTCAATGTTTACAAGCCACAAACCTCACACATGCTTGAATGAGTGTAATGCCCAGCTCAAACAGAGCACATTGCTGGCACTCTTCCGGTAATCATGAAGTGCGTGTGGAATATATGATGTGCTCACTGTTGACCATTACAGTGCCCTGGCTTCACCATGGAACTGTCAAGTAACAGTTTGTGGGGTCATGACATGGAATATTGCTGTGTGTGTGTGTGTGTGTGTGTGTGTGTGTGTGTGTGTGTGTGTGTGTGTGTGTGTGTGTGTGTGTGTGTGTGTGTGTGTGTGTGTGTGTGTCTTGCTGATGTGTACTGTTGGCATGAAAGTACACTTGGCTACTCAGTGAAGGTGGTTGTGTGTCCTACCAGTACATGAATGCAACATCCATTATGGTGTTATGCTTGGCTAGGTTTCACACATGGTGTGGGGAAGGTGAGAAATGTATCCTCTTGACCTGCTAGTCCACTTACTGATGGAGACTGCATATGTGTACATGTATTGATGTGTGTTTAGATTCCATGCGTGTGCAGTGTCTGATATTTGAAGGTGACTGTTGTCTTAGTACATCATGTTGTTGCAATACAGCCTCAACATTGCCAACTGTATATGGTGATATGCTCAAAGTACAGTAAGCTGTACATTAGGTATGGACAGATGTTTGGACATGACTACTAAGTGGTGGGGCTACTTTGCAGATGAATGATTACTGAAGACAGCTCACAGGTGTGTTACAACCATTCCTACAATAACCTGTGTAACTGCTACACTATGGTTCTGTTAATTGAAGTGGAAGACACAACTTAGAATGCGGTAAGGGTGACACTGACTGCAAACCTCTTGACACCTGTAGCAGTAACACCTCCCCTGTGCATATATTGTACATATATCAGCACAGGTGGCGAAAGAAAGAGTTGGTACACTTTGTAGCACATGCGATAGTGCTGTAACTCTGTAATACCTATCATGAGATAGGCAGGTGTTTGATTCACAGTACTGGCATGTGTGGGTGTGTGTGTCCATATATGTTACGTATGGTGGGGAATACATCCCAAATGTTTTTCACTCTCCTGAACACTGTGGTAGACATCAGTACAGAGTGAAGTGTAGAAAGAAAGGCATAGACAGGTGGTTGAATCTCATACATGTCAAGTGTCTGTATGTGTGTGACATAGGTATATATCTTTGTGAGTGTCACAGAGTGTATGTGTGTGTGTGTGTGTGTGTGTGTGTGTGTGTGTGTGTGTGTGTGTGTGTGTGTGTGTGTGTGTGTGCGTGTGTGCGTATGTGCATGTGTGTGTGTGTATGTATGTCTGTCCGGTCCCTGGTGTGAGGCTGTATTTCACCATAGTGAAATGTTAAGCCCCCCTCCCCCATCCACTTAATGCAGTCTAGTATCCCTGTTGATGTCATCAATCTTAGAAGGGCATTCTAACTGCCTGTAAACATGTACACCCTGGGGTGAAGCTTGTTGTTTCATTGCTGACTGATGAACCCCCCCAACCCTCCTTCAATCACTGCAATCTAGTATCCCTGTTGATGTCCCCGATCTTAGGCCATTCCGACTACCTGTACATGTGTAATCTCTGTGGCACATCTTCTAATTGTGTAGTACTATAATGATGATTTGCACATAGGCAGGGGTTCTCATCCCAACACTGGCAACGGTGTGTATGTGTGTGTGTGTGTGTCAGAGTGTGTGTTACTGTATGTGAATCCCTGAGTGTGTGGGTGTGTTACTGTGTCTGTGAATCCCTGAGTGCGTGTGTGTGTTACTGTTTCTGTGAATCCCTGAGTGTGTGGGTGTGTCTGTGTTTGCATCCTGTCATGAGAGTGGGTATTACTGCTTCCCAATGAGAAGCCACTTTTTCTACTGGCCTTTACCCTTGTCATCTGCTAAACCACTTTTTTGTATCCTCCCCACTCCAAGTAACTATACCTGTGATGTCACCCACTATAGATGTGATGGCTCTGAACACAGTAGCTTACTACACAGCTATCATGCCCTTGGATCATTAGATCAGTAAACATAATTCAAACTTGGGAGATTAGAACTGCGATGTGGAAGCTACAAAGTGCATGCAGGTATTGCCATACAGACCTGTGAGTAGTCAACATGTACATATGGGACACTAACCGCAAACACTGACATCCCCCGGCACATGCAATTACACCTGAAAGAGGAAGGCAGTACATCAAATTAACATGCAGTTACTGTTACACATGATGCATACTGTCAAATGCACCAAATGCATTCTAAAACTGTACTACATGGTATGTCCGTTGCCTGTCAAACACTATTCAACAATATTAATCTACAATTGTCTTCCTAGTATGTTCACCCTGTGCATCAGACCATATGAGCATGTCCCTGCACCGATGATGTAGATGACAGGGATGCAGCACAGGCATCATGATATGCACAGGGTGATAATATTTGCCAGAGACCTAGGCTGCACCATTGGATGACATCATGTGTGTGAGTTAGGGCCTTTGATATCACTGGGTGTGTGTGGATGTTATGCGTGTGTGTGTTGAGGTGCCCTACATTTGTTTCTGGACTGTGTGTGTATGTATGCACACAGGTCCGGCATGCGGCTGGCCTACATTGGGGTATTATTGACAGCTGCAGACTGTACAGGGCAGGTTCCAAAGTTCATGGTGTCTGACCATGGTCTCGTGACCTGTGCTTGCCAGGGGTTGCACGGGCACTACCAGGCAGAGGTCCAGATTGGGTACTGTCTGATGACACATGTCCACTGGAACCGTGTCCCTGTTGGGACTGTCCAGGACCACGTGCACGGCCTGCTGTGCCCTGGTGTGGACAGCACAGCACCAGCTGCTCTGCTGCTGCTACCACCACTATGGGAGCGGGCATGTGAAGTAGCATGTTCACGTAGACCTTCAACAGGTGATGTAGCTGGCCTGCTTCCACGTGCCCGACACCTTACTCCCACCAGATGTTCCAGCACATTCCATGCTTGAGGATTGACATGCCACAGTCAAGGACTCTCACCATGTCACCCAATCGTCTATCCAAGACATCTGCAAGAACATGCTGAGCATTTGCAATTGCCTGGATGTTGTCGGTTAAAGAATGGACAACAGCCCTCTGAAGCCTAAGACCTTCTCTGTTGTGCCATTCAGCACATGCCTGTGCCACCATTACAGCCTGAAACATGCATCTGGTGACACCAGCTGATGTGCTTTGTTTTGCAGGGGCATGTTGGCCAGTGGTCCTCCTACGAGCAGCACTGGGCACATGCCTGTGTGGGACATCACCAGTCAGTTGGCTGGGAACATGGTGTGCAGGCACACCTTCCATAGTCTCCACACTTCCCTGTTCCATGCTACCATCCACCAACTGTCCCTCCTCTATGGCCACTGGTGATGGGGTATGTGTAGGCAGGAGAACTGTGTGCAGGGATGATGGGGGTACAGGTGGAATGGCAACCAATGGCACAGATTCAGCCGTGACAATCCTGCCTGTGCCTCAATCATACTTTCATCATCACTGCTAGAGTCTGTGGGGACACTAACATCAGGTGGACCGCAGGAGGACAACACACCTACAGCAACACCTGTGGGGGCAGACAAGAACTGTACATTACAAGTTATACAGCACAGCACACATACACAGACACACACAGACAGACACATACAGACAGAGAGACACAAACAGACAGACAGATGCAGACAGACAGACCCAGACAGACCAACAGATGCACACAGACAGACAGACACACACAGACAGACACACACACATAGACACACACAGGCAGACACACACAGACAGACAGACAGAGACAGACAGAGACAGACACACACAGACAGACACACAGACAGACACATGCTCTGGCACCCAATGGCATGCAACATGCATGTGATATGGCAAATAGCATTCAGCTTAGACAATTATAGTGGTAGTTATCATACATCCCTGAGTTGCACACAACAGCAAGCATGTGTTATAGCAGAAGGCATGCACCTTGCACATTTATAGTAGTAGTTAGCATACATCCCTGTGTTGTACCATTTGTGTTAGTAGTTTATGCCCCATACCTGCAACACAATGCATGCACTATGCACTATTGCACCGCACTGCCATGTTTTGTGCAACATACCCCACATGTTAACAGACCTTCGCTGACATTTGTACATCTGCCACTGATGCTTTGTGTTGGCCACTGCCCATATGTGTGAGGAGGACATGTGCAGAAGGGTATGTGGAGTGAATACTATGTTTGCCTGAGCCCTAGCTTGCATATCACCCCCAAAGCAGTGCATGTCTGTTCAACATTATTCTGCCTACCCCTGAGCTAAGTCTACAGACAATGTGCATGTGGCTGTACACACATGTTTGACATGGCTGCCCCTACTTTGCAATGGTGCCACAGACCAGCACAGGTTAACAGTACACCAGCCTGATGTGTGGCATATTACCTTGCCAATCACATGTAGTGTGACATGTCTTCTGCTGACGTGTTGAATGACTTGCATACATGTGTAACACAATGCTGTCCTTTCAAATATACAGTAAGGTAATGGTGTGCAAATGCAGAGACGTGTTATACTAACATGGACCTTCAGCTGACGCAATGTTATCAGTCCACCCTACAAATATGATGTGCATAGCCAATACAGGGCATCATGTGGCTTCACTATTGCTATACGGTGTGAGTTACAGACACAGTTCATAGCCATGACTGTGTTCAGATACATTACATATCTAATGTGGAATGTGACCCACGTCACTGAGGTGTATACACACTAAACCCTAATGTGGAATGTGTGACACAGGTCACTGTAGGGTATACAGATGGCACCCCTGCACATCTGCAACCATATTACTGATGCCTGGCAACTATGCCCAAACATGGCTAACTTAACAGTACTCCATGCCCCACATGCCATCGGTGTACCTCACACACATGGAGATAAAGCATGACAGTGATGTCTGACACCAGCAAGGTTAATGTACTGCATCTGTGGCCTGCTGTGGTTGTATGTGTATGTTGTGCAACACATGTATGTATTTGGATACTGTATAGGTGAATGCTTTCATGTCGTGACACACTCAAGATGTTCAAGACATGTTATGTGGTGGTTTTGATGTCATGCCTACACAAGCTGTAGACAGGCCTGTATGATGTTTAGTGTTTCACATCTGCAATATCACCATTACACAAAGGCCATAGTTGTATTATGTCAAGCCAATGTACAATAGGGTGTACATACATGTACATCACTTCTACTGTGTGTGTTGCTTCATGTCTCTGGACATCCTCCATGGCCATGTGTACACTTGTTTTGTCCAATGGTTGTGATGGGCATCTATGTCACATGTCAATGTTATCCCATATGACATACACCCATAGATGTCATATGCTCCACTGAGGACAGGGTTATGCAGACAAAGGGTGGTATGTTTGGGATGTGAGATATCATGTTTTGCAGGATAGTTGAGCAGTGTTGCAGTCAGCCCACTACATGTCATGGACATGTCAGATAGCACATGACATTGCGTGACATTCATAACACGGGTATAATCCACAAGGGTGAATCCTGCGGGCTGATCGTACTCCAGCTCCAACGCATTTAGAGTGTGTGCACACATATGCTCTCTGTATAGTGCTGTTTGCATTCCTCACATGTATAATGCTGATCTGAAGTACCTGTCCCTACATTCAACCACACCTCCACCATTGTATTCACAGCTGTCCACACATCTGGCAATGACAGTTTGTAAGGTTTAGTGTAGGTGTTTCATATAGTCTTCAATCATTCCACATGGGTAACCACTGTGATGGATTGCAGGTCTGACCAGTGTATATTAACAGGACCACCATACATTATGTGTACGTGTGTTAAATGGCCACATGGCAGATAGCATGCAATTAATATGATCTGTTCATTATGAAGCCTGGTAAATAACAATCTCACCTGCAACAGGCTGGTGTCACTGTGAAATGCCAGAGGTACCTAAATAGCAGTATCACAGCAGTAAGATCATTATCCACACCTTTGTGATAGCTACAGGGTGCAATGTCCATGTTAGCACATAAGCCAGTATGATAGACTGTACTATGGAGTATGCACATCTGTGCATACATAGATTAGCTGGCTATAGTATGGGGCATGTGTGCATACATGCCTTGCATATGATGTTACATTACATATTGTACAGTAGCACATGTAACTATATGAAATATAACTGTGTTATATGTGCAGTAGTGACTTACCAGGCAACTCCAGGCATGGTGCTTGAGAGATACCCACCTCCACACCTCCACAATACCAGCTAAAGCTTGTGAATGGATGTCTGCAGGTGTCCCCAGGTTGGCCAGTAGCTCCTCGGTACGTGTGAGTGGGGGCTGGGTGAGTGGCCCCCCCACCTGTTGCACCTTGTTCCCTGGCGATTGCATTAGCATGCTGTTTCGCCCATCTTATGAGGTCTGTGCCGTGTATGCGGACCTGCTGATAGGTGCAATTGTGGCCGCCATCATTTACCCTCCTGCGGAGTTCCTCCCACTGGGCATCCCACTGCTGTGCATCCTGTGGCACATGGCTGAAGAGTGTTACATAGTTGTTGAGGGGGTATGGGATGAGGACCTCATCCTCCAAGTGGGTGTATGGTGGCAGCCTGGCACGCAGCATACCTGGAAGACATAATGATGGAGACAGGTCATGGTAACTCACAGAAAAGTACAGAAGTACAGCTGAACATACATGTGTATCACATTTATTAAGATTATAAATATGTCTTTGCAAATCTACATGACACTAACACCACTGACATGTTTAACTCACACACATTTGACACTTACTGGAGATTTGATGCTATCACCATATATGTGTGTGTCAAGTGATGACATTGCTCATACTCCATGTGGATGTCTTGATGTGGGCATGTCTGTTTGCCTGTACTGGTGTCTTTACCTATCAGCACATGCCTGGATATGTTCACATTAATGCAATAGACCTTAATGCTGTGTATATGTCACATATATAGTCATACACAGCCTTAAGGGACGTGACCTGTGACCCTGCAGACTTGTTCACAGAAAGTTTTCCATGT
The DNA here is from genome assembly GCF_019279795.1 of Protopterus annectens. Taxonomy (NCBI): domain Eukaryota; kingdom Metazoa; phylum Chordata; order Ceratodontiformes; family Protopteridae; genus Protopterus; species Protopterus annectens. The sequence continues at coordinate 1,584,926,244 of NC_056726.1, forward strand.
ATGTGTTTTGCCATAAACATCTACATGGCACTGTACAGCTGTTTAGCATCCTGCCATGTATTACCCGTGTTGCACATGTGAAACACATGGGACAATGGCTAGCCTGATGGTATTTGCAAGGTTGGATATCAACTATAGCATGTATGGTCATAGTGAGCTAGTAGGCTATATGCCCTGGGCCATTTATGAGCCTAGGCTGAAAGGTTGCCTAGCTGTAGCCAACAGACAGGTAAGTTTCAGTGGCCAGTTCAAGCAGTGCCACAGAACTGATGCACAGGGTTACTGATATATTTGCCATGCGGTCCTCACACCAAGTCACAAAGAGGGGCAATGTGCAGCTTTGCTGGACAGGGATGCATAGTATGGCAGGAGTATGTAAAGTGTATGTGACAGAGATCTGTCAGACATGTTGTGATCCTTGTACTAGAAAGGTGGATGTCCATGAAGTATGTGTTTACTTGAAATCAGGATGTGTAAGTGTAGCATGTCCAACATCTCTGGGTTGGGCATGGCTTTATTCAGGGTAGGCATCATGCTACATAGCAGAGCAAGGGATTGGGAAGGCCAGTGTAGGCCATCTGAACATGGCCAATAACCCTTAAAGAAGATATGTAATCTATTATGGGTCATTTGAGTGTTGAGTATGGCTGAACAATGATCTCTACATTCATGGATGGCACCCTGTCATGATTAGGGGTGCCACGTACGACTACCTGTCTGGTGTGGTGAAGTAACTATCAAAGGAAAGACTACTGTCCAGCTGCATCCCATACACACACAGTTTCCATTATGTTGACTGCTGCCTAGGTGATAGTTCATAGGTACAGGGTTTTTAACATAGGGGATGACAATGCAATACTTAGCTGTCAGATTGTGGCCATACGTCACACACCACACATCGACCCACAAAGGCCCTTCTGTATGTTGACCGCAGCACACATTGAGTCAACTATTGCTCCTAGTTCATAGTCATTTGCAAGCATCAATAGGAAGATGCCTTCTGTGTTAGTCTGTGTGGTATAGATAATAAGGAGGGGGAGTACCAGGAACTAACCCTGTATTACTGTAGCTGGCACTGGTTTGATGTGTGTGTATTAGTCAGACACCTTCTGTAGTGTTGGTTCTGCCAGCAGACCAGTTGCCAACCACTCCTTTGACATAGGAATATACACCTAGTTTACTGAGTGTAGCTGGAACACATTATGGGTGATGGTGTCCTAAGACCTGGCAAGGTCATGATATGCTGTGTGAATCAACCTTACTGTCATCTACATCTATACTGACTACATCAAATAAGTTGATCACAGTCCATGGCCTTACAGACCAGACTCAGCAGGGTAGTAGTGCACTATTTCCCATTATCAGTGGTGTCTCCCCCTTTGTGGGGTGTGATAACTGTTGCTGTGCACCATTAAGTGTGTACACAGCCTGACATGAAGCTATGATTGAACGTGATGTGTATGTGGACAACAAATTGTTCTGACATTTCTGTAGGGAACACCCTGGGATGTTGACAGGTCCCATGAAAGCTGTATGTATGGCTTTAGAGAGTGCAGCTTGTAACTGCATAGTTGTTATTACAGGGGCTCTGTAGTGTATATGGATATATAAATATGTGTACCTGTCGGGGGGGGGGTGGAAGTGGGTTTAGGTTCTCCAAGACCCTATCTGGATGAACAGGTGCTATTTCTGTAGGTGCAGTACTTCCCATGCCATAGTGTTGTGAAGCATGGCAGGCCTTGTTGTTGTCATTACGTTTCATGACACAGCTATAGAATGCTCTGTAGTTGGCCTCATAATATGCAGCTGATTAGTTTCACAGTACCTTTGTGTGGTTTTATATGGTGCATCTGCAACAGTTACTACGTTCTGTGGTGCACTTTAATGCAGGGTACCACCAGTTTGCCTTCTTGTTTGTGTTGGTTGAATCTTGGTTCTGTTTCAATGGCATGATCACTGCACTTATGTGAGTGCTTAAAGTTCATTTGTATAGGATTCAGCATTTGCACATGCATTGTCCATCTGCATGGGTGCCATGGCAGTCACCACTTCACTCTTAAGAAGCATAACATTGGCTTTGGAGACTGACTATGTGTAGCATACTGTTAGCCCTGTTTGTGTGACTATGGTGATCCAGGTCATTGGGGTTGATGAAATCCAACATGCATTGAGCACAGATGTTGGTACATGAGTGGTCTTCCCAGTTCATAATGGAATAGTTGAGAGTAGCTATTATTATGGTTTTCTGTCTCAAACCTAATATTCCCCATTACAGCACAATATGACAGTTGGGAATTCTGAGGCATGGTGGGTGATCTGTCGTGAGGTGCATTTTGGATTCCACTTTGGCACAAAGGTAGTTGCTCAGCATAATGCATCTGAAGTTATACAAGTGCAACTAGCGTGGGGGTGTACACATCCTTTAGGAATATGGACAGACCTGTGGCCCATGTGTTCCAATAAAGGATAATGGGCAAGAGGTCAGGTATGTGTTATAACATGGTCATGCAGGTGTGCTCTCCGGAGTGTTGAACTATATCTCAGTCACTGCACAGATATGTTCTCCATGTTAAGGATTGACACTAGTGAGTCCATATTAAGTTTCTGAAATATATCATTGAGTAGAAAGACCCACAGTTTATTGCTTGGCTGTCCCTGTTACAGCAGTGGACTTTCACTTGAACTTTGCATGATGAAGGCACTATAGGGGAAGCATGAGCCCTAGCCAGTATCCAGATTCCCAGGGGTGACAGGTGCAGGCCCTGTCTGGCAAAGCATCATGGTCTGTCAACCATGTAATCCCAGGCAGAGAGATACTGGATAACCATTGCATTGCACCAGCCCATTAGACAATTGTGGAATACAATCCTTTTGTCCCTGTACTGCAGTATCATTCTGGCCAATGGCAAAATGCTACCCAGACCTTGGGACATACCTGCATGGGCTACAAGACCTGACAGTTCCTACATGTGTGTTTCCATGTAGTCCAGGCTACTGCATCACAAGTCCTGCACAACAACATGGAATATAGCAGGGCCATGTGTATAGTTCAAAAGGTGGTCTGAGTGTATGGGTATGTGGCTAATCATGGCAGACAGGCAGCTAACAGTATGTTTGCCCTCATATAGCTTGATGCGTAACATAGTGCTAGAGTTTGCATTCACAAATGAGTACTGTTGGGCATGTTTCCGGCCACGTGTTCTGAGGTGTGGCACAATTATGCAAATTATGTCATACAATTTGTGTATTTTGTTGTCTGTCTATTCCAGCTTGGGAGGTCACTTGCTTGGCCAGATACATAGAAACCTCTGTTAATGTGTGTGATTTCTGGTAATATGTGTGGGTGTCCTTACAGTGTTCTGGTAAGGGTATGTGTTGGTTGTGATGATGAGATGCATGTGTTAACCATCAACTCATGACTGTCCAGTCCAGTCATGGCTGTAGACTGGACTGCCTTCCAGCTTACCCCTGTTGCTGTATCCCAGACAATGTGTGGGGTGTGGTGTTAGGTGGGTTTGGCAGTGTACATGGCATAGAGATTACATTCCCCCAGGATGGCCACATACACAAAGCTGACATTAGTAAACACCAGTAGCTGGCTACTGGACATGCCTGCATGAGCATTCAGTACTACAAGTACCAAGTACTGTATTTAGTGTACTTATTGCTTATGAAGATGTTTTAGACAGTGATGCTCACAAGTAATTACTTGTGTTATGGACGTGACAACACTGGCTATTACAGAAACATAGTAGCTACCTTTAGCAGCAATCCTCCTTTGAGGAGCACATCACATCCTGATAGTTGATTACAGATGATGCAAGTGTCTACAGGTTTGTTTCCTTTTATGGGTATATACTCACATATCTACCAGGACCATGAGCTCTTTTGGGCAAAGACACCCACTCCCCAAACAGAGTCATGTATCAATAGACTCTGCTGTCACTATCAACATGATCAGAATATAATCAGATAGTGTAAGCCATCACCTATGGAGCAGCTATTACACATGGGCAGCTGTCTCCTACATCTTACACTCCTACTGCAGATGTTACACTGGAGTTAAAGATGATATGCAACCTGTTTCATTACCAGTACTGTGCACTACCTTACATACAGTATCTGTAAGCGGCTGTTAGG
>NC_056726.1:1584935383-1584977883 GCF_019279795.1 Protopterus annectens
GACAACCACAAAGCATTCTATAGCTATGTCAAGAATCTCTATGGCAACACTCAGATCTGCTCTGAGTTACAGCACAATGGCACTAAATATACAGACCCAACTGATATTGCCAACATCCTGGCAGATAGGTTCAGTGATAACTTTACTCCCCTCTCACCCTCTAAAGAGCCCATCTCTATACCGGAAGAATGCAAAGTTCCTGTAATCACAGCTGCACAGGTAAAAAACACACTCTCCAAAGCCAAGAACACAGCATCCATGGGACCAGACAACATCCCAGGCTGCATTCTACATGAACTACAGAACGAACTGGCACCCCACCTAAGTACCATGTTCAATCATAGCCTCACCTCAGGCTTTCTGCCTGCTGAATGGCACAGCAACGGTTATCCCACTCCACAAGGGGGGAGCCACCACAGACCCTGGGAACTACTGCCCCATTAGCCTGATGAGCCTGGTCTGCAAGGCCATGGAATGTATCATCATGGAACTTATAAACAAAGACATTGGAAATCTCCAAACTCTGGATTCCACCCAGTTTGGGTTTGCAAAAGGCAGATCATGTCTCCTAAACCTGATAGACTTCTTTGAAGCAGTCACCAAAGCTGTAGACAAGGGTAAGGTGGTTCACACAGCCTATCTAGATCTTGCCAAGGCTTTTGACAGCATCCCCCACTCTGGAATTATAGATAAACTCACTAAACTAGGTATAAATCCCTATGTCACATGATGGGTTGCCAACTGGCTCACTGACAGAACCCACACTGTGAAAGTAGCAGACTCCAAATTCGACCTCAGACCAGTGACAAGTGGAGTACCACAGGGTTCAGTCCTGGGTCCTCTCCTGTTTGGTATCTACTTCTCTGAAGTACAGACTAACACAGAAGATCTTTGGCTAATGAACTTCACAGATGACTGCAAATTAGGAGCCATAATCGAAACTCCTAATGATGTGGACATCCTACAAAAGGGCCTCACTGAGACAGATGCCTGGTGTCAAAGCCATGGTCTCAAGCTCAATGCCAAAAAGTGCATTGTCATCCCCTTTGGTAAAAACTCTGTACCCATGAACTACAACATAGGCGGTAGTATACTTAACACCAAAAGTGTGATAAGAGACCTTGGGACACAGGTGGACAGTAGTCTCTCCTTTGATAATCACATCACCATGGTAGTCAGGAAATCCTTCTACATGGCACACCTCATCACAAAAGGTTTCTCATCCAGAAAAAAAGAGGTCATTGTTCCCCTCTACTCATCACTCATTAGACCCATTATAGAGTGCAATGCCCCTTTTGGTATGTACCTCACAAGACATCTCCAACCACTGGAAAGGCCACAGAAATACCTCATAAAGAGGATTACCAGCCTCAAACAGATGCCATACGCTGACCGTCTTAAAAAACTCCATCTTTACTCCGTCGCATATCGCCTACTCAGAGGTGATCTCTGCTTAACATACAAAGCTATGTCAAACCCAGAGCTGTTGGACATGCTCCACTTAAAGAAATCCCAATCCCTCTGAGCTACACGTTCTAGGGACCTAAACCTTGTCACCACAATAAACAGAACATGCCAGAGGGATAGATTCCTGTCCCAGAGACTTCCCATACTTTGGAATAAACTACCTAGCTATATCAAACAAAGCTCCTCATTAGCACTCTTCAAGAAAAATCTTGATGATTGGATGGGAAATAGGAAATTCACCCCGGGGATCACCTCTGTGGTTCTGCTCAACAGTGGCACAGGAAATAAATTTTCTTGGGTGGCAAAAGCCAGGGTACCTTTTTGGCTGGGCTTGTATAGGCCCTAGGGCCGATATCCTAGTACTTACCTATGAACCTATGAACCTATTTAATCAGTTGTAAGCATGTTTAAAAGTGTTTGTGTGACATTAAAGCAGCAGTTAAGCAGTTAAACTTTAAAACGTATAACCTGTGCGCGCGCACGGCCACATCTGCTAACTATTCAGGATATATACATTTCAGTGAAGTAACATCTCACTATGTGCTTACATAACATTACATTCTCTGTTGACTTTACTTTCTAGCACACATGGGTTTATACGGGTGTTTCAAATGTTTAGTATACTGACAAATACTACCTATATATGTAAGCTGTGGTTAAGGTATACTTTTTAACATGATAAACATCCCTGACTTTATTGGGATTTGAACCTCAAATGCACAGATACTATGCAAATGCTGTAACCATTACACTATTGACATTAACGTTGCTTCCACCTATTTACTATTTAGATGATTTCTATGTGTAAGCTAGGCTAAGCAAAGGGTGGAGGCACCCAAACCCACTGAGCTTCACTTACTCTTGTAATAAAAACATATAACAAATGAAATGAGAGACTATAAATTACATTCCTAACTAGATTAGGCATAGCCCCTCACTGTCAAACTTCAAGGGAAACCTTGATGTGTGAATGGGTAACAGAATATACACCCCTGGGATCATGTGTCCCAGAACCATACAGCCAGGGGGTGGGGGAGCCCCTCCAGTTTTATAGCTGCAAGACCTGTTGAGGAAATTGAATGGTGTTGATTTTTCACATTAACATGCCCTCGGTAGATCACTAAGTGCCCCTATCACCCTCCACCATCCCAGTCTTCAACAGCTTCCGGCATCTCTGCCTGGAATCACTTCATTGGCAATGCTTGACAGAGGCTCAGTTACTTCATCATTGGTGTGGAGAAAGCCAGCATACCTTAGCTATGCTTCTAATTGCCCTTGGGCAGATAGCCTACTACCTATCTGTGAACCTCTAAAGTGCAGGCCATTACAGCCATAATATGTGAATAAACAGAGCTTTCAGATCACAATATACAGTGAAATATCACCATGTAGTCAGAAAACAATTAAGTACAGCAAGAACATACAGAACACTGATACTTAATCACTTCAAAAGCCTATCTTGGAAGCTAGAAGACTTGTATAAGTTTAAGGCTTTCTATTGCTTACCAGTAGGTTACCTACAGGAAAGATGAAAAACAAGCACAGATGGGAAACATGCATGCAACACTACCATACCGGCTTATGTGTCAGCCCTAGGCTTTGGAATACTGGGCAAGGCTATTGGCGCCCCAATGGTGCCTTTTTTAGGGAAGTCTCAAAGGTGAATCCCACCTCTGTAAACAGCACAATAGCAGAATCAATGAGGGTTATGTTACTCAACACCAGAGGTTGTGATCACAACATGCACACACTCACAGCACTCCTCAGTATGGACAACGTCAACATCTGTGCAGTAACTGAGACCTGTTTTAAGGCTCCTGAGAGCACACCAGCACTACCAGTCTACAACCCATACCACACATTTCGGTCACAGAACATGGACCGACACATATTCATCATGGATACCTACACCTCCAGGTTAGTGGGGCAGCATGATAACTCTGAGATCATCCATGTGCAGCAATCATCATCCACAACTGCAATGCAGACTGTGGCCTGCTACAGATCACCCTCCATGACCCAGAACCACCACTCCACCTACCTGGAGACAGTGTAAAACATGACAGTCATACTGCACACCCTGGTATTGGTTAATGCCAACTACCCTACCATTAACTGGGAAACTTACTCAAGTACTCACTTCCAGGCCCAGTGCTTCCTGGAATTTATCACCTCATATGCCCTGTATCAGATGGTAAACTCCCTAATGAGGGGTGGAAACATACTATAAGTGGTAATCACCAACATGGGTGACAGGTGCACCACAGCGGAGGTAAACTAGTCACTGGTTAGATCTGTCCATGAACTGTTCAAGTTTCCACACCCAACCATCTCCCCCACCCACAGAAACACAGTGTATACCTTTTCTACAGCTAAATTCACACTACTAGAGACAGGGGTGGGGGTTTCACAGCCCCCATGCTAAGGGAAAACACTGCTCATGATACAGACAGATTTACAAGTGCACTCTATAAGCACCTACAAGGATGTATGGATCATGCCATCACTGGTAAACCAGGACTCACTCCTCCTAGACAAGGACACCAGTCTGGTGGACCCTTGCAATAAACAGGCTATACAACAGAAGTAGGACAGTAGTCCAGAAAAACAGCAAATCCCAAGAAGGGCAGACATCCATGACCAGTATTAGTAAGAAACGTAGGTTTCTCATGAAATCATCCAAGGCTAACATCAACAGGAAAATAGGCAAGGATTTGAAAGATAACCACAAAGCCTTCTTTGGCTATATCAAGGATCTAAGTGGTAACACACAGATTTGCACTGTGCCGGTGCAATATAGCACAAAATATACTGACCCTACTGATGTCGCCAACATCCTTGCAGATACATTCATTGCAAACTTCACGCCCTAAAGAGCCCACAACAATACCCGAAAAGTACAGCATCTCAGACATCAGAGACACACAGGTGGAAATGGCCCTGTCTAACAGCAATACACAGCATCAGTGGAGGCAGATGGTGTCCCAGACTGCATCTTGCAAATACTACAAGACAAACTGACCCCCCCCACCTAATTAAGCTTTTCATCCTCAGCCTCTCCACAGACTACATGCTCATACAATGGCACGTGGCAACGGTTATTCCACTCCACCAAGGTGGAAACACAACTGACCATGGTAACTACCACCCCATAAGCCTGACTAGCATGGTCTGCAAAGCTATGGAGCGCATCCTCATGGCACTCATTAACAAAGACATTGGTAACCTCCAAACACTTGACCCAACCCAGGTCAGCTTGGTTGAGTGCAGTTCATGCCTACTGAACCTGTTTGATGTATTACAGACAGTCACCAAGATGTTAGATGAGGGGAGAGGTGGTTCACACATACTAACTGGACCTTGCCAAGGCTTTTGACACCATTCCCCACTCAGGTATTATTGATAAACTCACCAGCCTGTACATACACCCATACATCACAGGATGGGCTGCCAATGGGCTTACACACAGAACCCACATGGTATGACTAGTGGTTACCAGGTCCAACTCTTAACCAGTTACGACTGGTGTCCCACAGGACTCAGTCCTGGGACCCCTACTTTTTGGCATATACTTCTCAGAGGTACAGGCAAACACAGGTGGACTACAGCAGACCATGTTTGGCAATGACTGCAAACTGGGAGCCATACTTGACAGTCTAGCTGACGCAGACATCCTTCAAGGGGCCTCACAGAGACCAACACAAGGTGTCAAAGTCATGGCCTCCAGCTAAGTGACACAAACTGCATGGTCATTCCATTGTGCAATATTAAGCACCCACATATTATCACATAAGTGGAAGCCACTTTAATACAGATGAGGTAATAGGGTATCTGGGGACTATGGTAGATAGTGATCTCTCCTTTGACAATCATATCTCCAAAATAGTTAGGACATCCTTCTATGTAGGCCATCTGATTACTAAATGGTTCACATCTAGACATACTGCAGTTATAGTGCCCCTTTACTCATCACTCATCAGTCCCATCATAGAGTATAATAACCCATTTGGGATGTACCTCAGAAGACACATCCAACAGCTGGAAGGTCCACGAATGTACCTCTCCAAGAAGATTACTGGCTTCAAACATATGTTCTATGCAGCCAGACTGAATAAACTTCTACTTTACTCAGTGGCATCTCTTTTACTCAGAGATGATCTCTGCTAGCCAACAAAGTCATGTCAAACTCAGGCTTAATGGATATGCTCCACCTATGGGAATCCATGTCACAGTGAACCACGCGCTGTAGTGAGCTGAACCTTGCCACAACAATAACTGGAAGATGCTGGAGGGATAAATTCCTGTCACAAAAACTCCCTATACTTTGGAACAACATCCCTAATTACATTATACAGAGCACCTCATTAACACTCTTCAAGAGAAACCTTGAAGAGTGGATGGGGAACAGCAGATACACCCCAGGGATCCCACCATTGGCTCTGCTCCACAGAGTGACAGTTAATGAATCAATGGGGTGGCAAAAGCTGACATATTTTGGCTAGGCTTATGAATGCCCTCGGGTAGTTAACCAAGTACCTACCTATGAACCTATACATACAGTATCAGCACATGCTGATAGCTTAATTTACTCGTCAGGTGTTGACTTACCTTGTGCCAATAGCAGTTGTGTGTGCAATAGTTGAGGGCTGCCTATGTTGGATGCACACAGTAGACTGCCTATACATGACAATTTACAGGTAGTCTTGTGTATGTGCCATCCATTTTTACTGTGTGTGCAGGTGGAGAAAGGTGTCAGTCCCTAGGTGCCTGCACTTTCAGTATGTGTGTTATACGTTCCCTCCTTGCCAAGGCATGGGCATACTGGACGTGCCTCCATCTGCCTACTGGGGCTGGCTCAGGGTGTTCGTGGTCTGAGTACCTTGCCTGTGGGGCCCTTGGCAATGGTGGTGGGCTGTGAGGGCTTTCACCATTCTGTCCCTGCTGCAGCTGTTTCGGCAAGATCATATTGTGTAGCATGGCACATACTATGAAGATGTGGGCACATGTGCCTTGAGAGTACTGCAAGGCTCCACCAGATATGTCCAAGCAACGGAACCGTGATTTAAGCATCCCAAACACATGCTCTGTGATGATTCTGGTTTGTGCATGTGCCTCATTATGGCGTTCCTGCATGGGTGTGTGTGCATTTCTGATGGGAGTCATCATCCACGGTTCCAGTGCATAGCCAGCATCCCCCACTAGGTGGCCATATCAGATGTCCCCCCTGGCAAATACCTGATACAACTGTGAGGCATGCCAGATATCGGAGTTGTGATAGCTTCCAGGGCTGCCAGCACACACATCCATGATAATGCCCTGGGCATTGTACATGACCTGGCAGTTGATGGAGGTGTATCCCTTGCGGTTTATGTAGCACCTACCCTGATCACCAGGTGAAGACTTGATGTGTATGTGCGTGCAGTCTATTGCACCCAGTACCTCTGGGTATTCTGCCACACGGTGGAAGAGACGCATATTGCTGGCCAACTCCTCCTGCATTCGGGGGAAGTATATGTGCTCATTGGCATGTGGTAACATGGCATCCAGGAACTGGTGAAGTACCCTGGATGCTGATGCCTGTGAGATCCCCATGATATCCCTAGTTGGCCTTTGAAAGGTGCCTGTAGCTAGTATTCTCAGGCTTACACATACCTTCGTATGTACTGGGATGGGTTCTCCTCTGTTTGTTCTGGCTCTGAGGTGTGGCCAGCACAGCTCCACAAGTTGCTGTAGGGTGTCCCTGTCAACCCTGTAATGCTCTACTATCTCCAGATCATGTAGTCCCTGGTAGGTTACCCTGGGTCTGAACACTCTTCTCCTCCTCCTCTGGTGCCTGAGGTGGTTGTGTGCATCATCCTCCACACCACCTTCAGTCTCCAACACATGCTGGTGGATCAAAGCTATGGCAGCCCCTAACATGTACATACTAAAAGTTCTCCATCTGTATACACCAATGGTGCAGAGTGTATGAGAATACACAAGTGTGTGTGAGGTGCTTTCACACTTTATACTATTTTGCTATGTATGCTGCTGATGTCATTGGGTGTGTATGAGCAATTGCAGTTGCAGGGTATCTTAATTATGGGTTTTACACTGAGTACTGCAAGTGTGGGGCCTTTAGTATGGAGTTATGCTTGCCTGCCTTGATTAATCTGTTGCCCTTTAATTCACTTTTAAACCTGGATCCCCTCCCATTATCAGGCATGCATCCACCTGCCGTCTTTCTTGTTTTGTACTTTCTCTACCCAGTCATGTGTTGCAAAATGTGTCTTGTAGCTGATATACTGCAAATCCACTATGTTCTGCTGTGAAGCTTTACTGTTTTCTTTGCAGTACAGCCCCTCCCCTTTCCTGCTCTGAAGGTAGCTGCTTGCAGCCTTGTTAGCTGTTGTCAATGGCCCACTGTAGTTTCCTAGGTATTAATCAGTCATTTGTACTCCAATTTCCCTGCTACAGCATTTCCTTATTTCTTTCCTATATCCTTCCTGTTTCAGCACCGGTGCGTGCCTCGCAAACGCATTTTCATCTCCGTTCACATGCTTGCTTGGTTACCTTGTGTACTCTCAGGTAAGCAAAGCTATAGCCAGTTTGACACACCCCTATCCTGCAGCTTTGTTTAGCTACGGGCAAACCGGATTAGCAATGCTCCAATGTGCTTACAGCAAAGGTGACACACCCCTCACTTGATGTCATCTTTATCTCAAGGGCACACCTCAGTGTTATAATGCTACGCTGTGAGGTGCATCCTTACATCAGTGGGGAATCTGTGATTCACTATTACTTCTCTCATTTGCATGACATTGCCTATTAATTCCTAGCTACCATGCATAACACTGTCACAGCCCCTTAGCAACGCTTGCGCCATGGTGTGGTGTAGCATGCCTGCCATTCACTACTATGGGGAAATCATACTATGTGTTACATTGCAGTTTTATTCTATATTTTTCTATTTTCTTTGCGATGTCGTTTGCACGCCGCTGCCCTGCGCTTCCACTTTGCAATAGTGTGAATATAAATATTAAATGTTAATTTTATATTTTGTAAATGTTTTTTATGCCAATGGCTATATATTTAGCCATTGGCATATATTAGCAATATAATACATGTGTTTGGTCAGCTGTCATGGCTCCAATTTTATGTTTGCAAAAATGTAAACCATTTTTTTACTGTTTACTTTTCTGCATGCTTACACTACGCCTGCACCACTTCCTGGATCATTGCATACCTTCATTTGCATGCTACACTACTGCACATGAGTTAATTAGCAAACAGGGCCCGGGAGCTGTGCGGGCATAGCATACGCAGGTAGTGCACATGGGAACAGCTCGTACCTGGATCACTCGCCTGTCGTATTTAGTATTGGAACACTGATGCTACGCCTGTACCTGGTGCAAGCTTCATGAATCCCAGGGAGTATTTTCTTTTATCAGCATTAATTTTACAGTCTTTCCCAGTTTTATATAAACTGGTTCATTGAGTTACTTTGAATCCATTCAATGTGCATGCTATAATGCTGAATATTCTCGTAAAAAGTAAACAATACAAGCATTTCATAACTTAAGATTTTAAATACATTTTTTTCTCGCAAAGAAGAGCTATGCCACTTAAGGAAATATTTTACATCCACATTGAAATTTGTCACATACTCCTGCATCTATTTTGTCTAACTATTCATCTCTGAGTATTAAACTCTACCCAGAAGTGCCTTAAAAACAAGAATTCCTTAAGGTAAGGAACAAGCAGTATACAATTCATGTGATGTATTTAATGCTAAACACATTCAATGTATTTGCTTACTCGTGCTATTATACTTACAAATAGCTGTAGATTTAAGATTGTGTCTACATTTTTGCAAATAGCAGACATGCAAATAAATGATCTAAAGTTAATATAATATGTTGCATAAAAGTCAGAATATATGGCTAGGTTTCTAAATATCCTCACATTGTAATAGCCTGGTAAGTATCTATATACTATAAATCACCAAAATTGGTTTAATTTATCTAGACAGTTTTATTCACATTCTTCATGTGCCTAATCATCAGAAATTATTCTACCTGCAGTTAAGTAAAAATAAGTGTATCTTTAATTTTGCATCTTGTTTTTTTCCTGCTTTAAAGAATGATGATTGCATTACAAAACAGGACTGCATACTGGAACTTTGACCACCAGACTAGCAAGTTACATACTGCCAAGTTTTGAAAATGCAAATGATATATCTGACATGCCTGATATTGCCTGATTCTGTGCAACAGATGAAGAAAAACAAGATGAGTGAAGAATAAGTCCACAAACCAATAGTTAAGCTATTTGACATGATGCTGGAAAAAAAATCTGTTTTTAGTTACCTGGACAGCAGCTTATGTCATGCTGGTAGGTGAGAATGCCACACATGATGTTATCTCTAACTATCATTCGATTTGATTGATGTAAATTCTTGGCAAGTGTTTTGAAAGGCTGGCTCACACCCTTCCGTATAAGCACAGTGGGAATGACTTACCCCTTGCAGATCAGAATCAACATGATTTTGTTACAACACAAAGTTCAACAGTAATTAACTTAGTGCAATTTTGTGAAATGGTTGTTCTTACACTTAAAAATGGTATTAGTTCTGCTGTATTATATTTAGACTTCTCAAAGGTCTTTAACAACATTCCTCACAGTGTAATTATACATCTTTAATAATAAGGCAGAAAATGAGTCCCTACATCATTTGATGGGTAAAATGATGATTAATAAGCATGATAACATTGCATTAAGTTGAATGGACATTATTCCAGCTGGTCAGCAATTTCTTCAGGATTCCACAAAGTGTGGTCTTGGGCCATGTTTTATTTAATTACTTGATCTCTTAATTACTTATTAATGTTATATATTAAATGTACAAATATACAGATGGTATCAAAATTGGTGGTCTTTTATTTTCTCCATCAGATTTTCCTGGCATTCAGCTCATATATTTCTGATGTATTTTGCAAAAAAAAATGGTTTCATGTACTTGCCACTTTCCGACCAGATTAAGACCTTATTTTGGGTGTTATTACATTTTTATGAAATCGTTGACTACCAGCATGTAGGAGTGTATTTCATCTCAAACTTATAAGAATAATGGTTGTATTGTTAAAACAAGTCACACATATTATGGGATTATTATTATTGTTGTTGTTTTGTTGTTATTATTTTTGTTACTATTATTTTAAAAATTCAACAATGTAGGTTAACAGTTTCTTGTAAAAGTATTCACCTCTTATGTTACGCCCGTTACTGAATACAACTCCTCTTTTTCCTCCTATTCTAAAGGTGATTTTTCATTGTTCAAAAGCATCCAAAGGAGGATTACAAGAAGAATTACTGATTATAAAACAGTGCGTTCCAGTACACACCTAAGAAAAGTCAATCTATATTCATGGTGTTACTACTGGCTATGAGCTAGATTATGTTTGCATAACATGTTCTCCATGATAAAGACTTCCAGCTCTTACTGAATATTGATATGCTGTAGACCAATAAATCATCTAGGGAATGTAATTATACTGTTCATGTCCCCTAAATGTAAAATGACCTTGACAGCTAAATATATATATCTCCTAGCATTGGTTGGTCCTGAAACAGTCCGCCTCTGCATACCAGACACAACAGTTCTTTAATTACTTTTAAGAATAGGTTAAATACTTGGTTTGGGAGCACAATTTATTCCTGGAATTTGGAGCCTTCATTCAAATAGTCTATGCCTTCTTTGTAGTATACTCAGTCTAAGAAACTAAGAAATAAAAACACATACTAGACTTGGTCTGCAACTCAGTGGAAGCACTCCATCCCTCAGATACTTCCTATCTTCTCTGCAATCAGCCAATAAAACAGACAAGTAAAAGTTAAACTGCTATCAAAAAATGCAAATAAATGTAAGATTATATATAAATGTCAGCAGGTCATGCATGCAAAGCTCAGGCAGCAAAGAAGGGTGCTTATAGATTCAAGACCACCATGGGAACTTTCTAGGGCAACAGATGGTAAACAGTTTTGGTTACATATAGGACCAAAAGAGACCAACCATTTTGTAAGACGTACTGATACTGTATATGTGTAGCACTGAAAAGGCTGAGCAGTAACCATAAACACAATAGAAGGTGTAGCATGTTTCACAACCAATGACTACCTCCACTCAAAGGCAAAAACCCCACCAAAGTAGCCATAATCAGCCACAGAAAAGAATGGGAAGTAGCCACATCAGATGCGCCTTCCAAGATTACATAGTAGTGCCCACATGGGGGTTAGGATTAGGGTTCGGGTGATAATGTTTATTTATGGCCATCAGAAGTCCCAGATACAGGCTATCACAAGACTCAGAAGAAGGAATACACAAGAGCAGCAGATATCACCACAGAGATCATGACAGAGATGTTACTGTAATACTTCTCTCCACAGGAAAGGGTGTTTCTGCACATGGTTTAATGATGGGAAGATGGTGAGTAAGAGAACTGTGCAAGTAATATCAGTTATACTTCAACTGATGTATGACTCCAAGTTCTCAAATTCCAATGAGAGCTACAGGCATTTGTTTACAGTGCTCAGATGGAGTTCACACTGGATCCTGACTTCATAATCACAAACTAAAAATGTGCATCTACAAACAATGTGAACATGTACTTTACAATGTGCAAACATTAAGGTTATCATTTCTGGGGTGTTGTGACATGGATGTTTGTGCTGCATGCTTAGAAGGAATCTTGTTTCCAGCAGTTTCTTAATCTTAATAATTGACAATGATCAGAAGTGAGTGCATGATATCTGGTTGCATATCAGTTGCAATGAAAGGATGTCACCTCAATGGAGGAAGTAACACCAGTATGAAGAACATATTCATCAAAAATTTAATAATGAGGGTCCCACAGAACTTCTAGTTTCTTACCTGCCATTGTAAAACTCACTTGCGATGTCAGTTGTATTGACTGATCACTTTTCTGTGTGATGTAGGATTCAGATGATGTTGGGATGAGTCATCTTTGCATTCTTTGGTCAATCTCTGTTACCATTATAAAAGTAAAATTTTCATTAAGATTCTGAAATGATGGCTGACACATTCATCAGATGATTCAAAATTCATGTTCATCTGGTCATCCATAATCTAAATTCGCCCACTTTTGCAAAATTCACAGTAACTGTACACACATCATAATTACATTGCACTCATTTACATACATATGCATACATACATAATTCCAGTCATTGAAATATGCCATATACAATTCCAGTCAGCGAAGGTTCCGCATTTGACTAGAAAACTTCACAATTCAGTTATAACACAGGCTTTCCTGGGTGATCTCACTAACTTCATTCATTTTGCACTTAATTTTCCTGTGGGAACCCCAGAACAAAGTCTACAATGCTGGCCGGATGTGGTGAGTATAATTCTACCTATCCACTGACTCCAGGTATATTATGGGAACCCATTTGCTCAATCAAATGCTTGACCATTGTGCACATGCTGTTCTGCAGTGCTTAACATACTACTGAAGGCTGTAGGATGACAGCTGACCTAAATTGCCTCCCTTCACTTAAGATTAGTGAACCCTGCTTAGTCACTCACTTCCATTTTTCCAGGCCAGGTCCTTCATCACTCGAATTCATTAGGTGAGCAGGAGTTATAGGTTCATAGGTTCATAGGTTGGTACTAGGCTATTGGCCCTAGGGCCTATGCAAGCCTAGCCATAACTATTCCCTGGATATTTCTTCCCACAATATTTACTTCTCTGGACCCCTGTCTAGCAGGGCAACTGACATGATCCCCGGGATGAATTTCCTATCTCCAATCCAATCATCAAGATTCCTTTTGAAGAGGGCCAATGAGGCGCTCTGCTTGACATGTACGGGCAGTCTAGTCCAGAGTATGGGGAGTCTCTGGGTCAGGAACCTATCCCTCCAGCATGTTTTGTTCATTGTGATGATGAGATCCCTGGAGCGTGTGGCTCTGAGGGATTGGGATTTCTTTAAGTGGAGCATGTCCAACAGCTCAGGGTTTGACATGGCCTTGTATGTTAAACAGAGCTTGCCTCTGAGTAGACGATATGCCACAGAGTATAGCTGGAGTTTTTTTAGACGGTCAGCATATGGCATCTGCTTTAGGCCTGTGATTCTTTTAGTCAGGTATTTCTGTGGCCTTTCCAGCTGTTGCAGATGTCTTGTGAGGTACATACCAAATGGGGCCTTATACTCTATAATGGATCTAATGAGGGATGAGTATAGTCGGACAATGACCTCCTTTTTTCTGGATGAAAAGCCCATAGTGATGAGGTGTGCCACATAGAAGGATTTCCTGACTGTTGTGGCAATGTGGTTATCGAAAGTGAGACCACTGTCCACCTGTGTCCCTAAGTCTCTCATCACACTTCCGATGTTTAGTGTCCTGCCACCTATGTGGTAATTCATAATTCATGGGTACATGTTTTTTTTCCAAAGGGGATAACTATACATTTCTTGGCATTAAGCTTGAGCCCATGGCTCTGGCACCAGGCATCTGTTTCTGTAAGGCCCTTTTGTAGAATATCCACATCATTTGGGGATTCAATAGTGGCTCCCAGTTTGCAGTCATCTGCAAACTTTGTTAGCCAGAGTCCCTTAATGTTAGACTGTACTTCAGAGAAGTAGATGCCAAACAAGAGTGTTCCCAGGACTGATCCCTGAGGTACTCTACTTGTCACTTGTCTGGAGCTGGATATGGAGCTGGCTACTTTTACAGTCTGGCTTCTGTCAGTAAGCCAGTTGGCAACCCATCGAGTGACATAGGGATTTATGCCCAGCTTAGTAAGTTTATCTATAATTCCAGAATGGGGAATGGTGTCAAAGGCCTTGCCGAGGTCCAGATAGGCTGTGTGGGCTGCCTTACCCTCGTCCACAGCTCTGGAGACTGATTCGAAGAAGTCAATTAGATTCAGGAGACAAGATCCGCCCTTCACAAACCCAAACTGGGTGAGGTCCACTGTTTGAAGGTTGCCAATGTCTTTGTTTATAAGTTCCATGATAATGTGTTCCATGCTCTTGCAGATCAGGCTTGTCAGACTGATGGGACAGTAGTTCCCGGGATCCAAGACAGATCCCCCCTTGTGGAGTGGGATAACTGTAGCTGTGCGCCACTCAGTGGGCATTAAGCCTGAGGTGAGGTTATGATTAAACATGACACTTAGGTGAGGTGCCAGTTCATTTTGTAGTTCATGTAGTACACAGCCTGGGATGTCATCTGGTCCCATGGATGCTGTATTCTTAGCTTTCGAGAGTGCGGTTTCTACCTGTGTGGCCATGATTACCGGAATTTGGCAATCTTTTGATATTGAGATGGGCCCTTTAGGGGGTGAAAGATGGGTGAAGTTGGCACTAAATTGATCTGCCAGGATATTGGCAATATCCTTGGGATCAGTATATTTAATGCCATTCTGTTGTAGCTCAGAGCAGATCTGAGCATTGCCATTTAGATTCTTGACATAACTATAGAATGCCTTGTGGTTGTCTTTGGAATCTTTGGCAATTTTATTTTCAGAACTAGCTTTTGAGGATTTTATGAGGGATCTCAGCTTCTTACTGAGGCTGGTGAGGGAGTTTTTTGCATCCTGGGATTTTCCTCTTTTCTGCAACAGTTTCTTCCTTCTGTTGTATAGTTTGTTTATAGCAGGGCACCACCTGATTGGCTTCCTTTTTTTGGAGAAGAGCATCTTGGTTCTATTTCGGATGGCACGATTCATGCACAAGTGGATGTGCTTGTACAGTGCCTTAGTGAAGGATTCTGCAGTCGAACTTTCAGATCCCGTCTGCATGGATGTTGTGAAGTTTGTCACTTCTGACTTCAGTAGCATGAAGTTGGCTTTGGAAAAGTGTTTTAAGGAGGTTTCTTTAATGGGGGGTGGGAGTGGGATGTGGATGTCAAGAGTGATTTGCTAAAGGTCACCTGGTGTGGAGCATCTATCTCCCATGTTGGTAATGACCAGGTCTAGGATATTGGAGCCCCTGGTGGGACAATGGATTAATTGATCCAGGGCATTGGAATTTATGAATTCCAAGATTCGTTTGGAAAAGGAGTTGGTACCCGCGTAGTTTTCCCAGTTAATGGCAGGTTAGTTGAAATCACCCAGTATTAGGGTGTTTGGTTGTATCTTAATATTTTCCAGTATGTTTAAAAAGGTGTAGTGAGAAACATGGGGCATGGTGGGGGATTTGTAGCAAGCTACAATTTGGATTGCAGTCTTACCTAGTGTTAGTTGCACCTGGGGAATTTCAGATGCATTGAGTTGGGCAACTAGCCTGGAGGTGTGAATATCCTTGGTGAATATGGACACTCCTCCACCTTTAGTGTTTCGGTCTTAGTTTTGTGGCTGAAAAGTGTGGTAAGAGTTGTAGCCTGGTATTGCAGGGGTGATCTCTGAAGCCCTGAACCAGGTCTCAGTTACTGCACAGATATCGATGTTCTCCATTTTTAGGAGTGCCTCGAGAGAGTGCATTTTGAGGTTTAGACTTCTAGCATTGAGTAGCATTACATTCAGATTTTGTATGCTTAAATCTGTTACAGTGGTGGTTTTATCCTTTGAACCTTGCCTAAAAAAGGCACTATAGGGGTGGCAAGAGCTTTAACCAGTAACCTGAATCCCAGGGGTAACAGGTGCAGACCATCTCTGGCAAAGCGTCATGGTTTGTCGATCATGTCTTCCCAGGCAGACAAATACTGGATCCCCTTTGAATGACACCAGAAGCTTTGCCAATTGTTGTAGTCAATCATTTTGTCCTTATACTGTGGTATCATTCTGGGTGAAGGCAGGATGCTACTCAAGGCTAGGGTCATACCTGCTTGGGCCACATGATCCAAGAGCTCTTTCAATTCTCTTTTCATGTAGTCCAGGG
This sequence comes from Protopterus annectens, assembly GCF_019279795.1. Classification (NCBI taxonomy): domain Eukaryota; kingdom Metazoa; phylum Chordata; order Ceratodontiformes; family Protopteridae; genus Protopterus; species Protopterus annectens. The sequence continues at coordinate 1,584,951,734 of NC_056726.1, forward strand.
AGGTATGTCTCAAGTCATTCACTCCAGAATGGACAATGACATAGTCGTATTTGTACTTGTTGCGGAGTGACTTGAGTGCATGCATTATGTGATGGATCCTGGCACCCGACAGGCAGCTGACTGTAATTTTCTCCTTGTTCAGCCTGTGAGTGGGACATCAGTGTTCCTGACTATAGAGTCACCTATGACTAAAGTGTTGGGTACATGGGTACATTATAGGGGTTTCAGTAGGTTCTCTATCTATTATTACTATTGGAGTTGTTAGAACCTGATTTGTATAACAAAAATCTAGTGCCTTATCATGATGGAATAAATAACCAATGTGCTTTAAGTATTCAGTTGCTATGAATCCTGCATCATGAGACAGTATAGCAACTGCCTTATGTACATAGACAACCCTCTACTACTACCACCTAGGAACACACTATGTGAGACAGGCAATTACATTAAGAACCTAGAATCCTTGCTGTCTCAGTCACAGGCCGGTACATCTGGCACTGAGAAGGTTGTCTGCATAAATACTACGAACACCACACCTCTAACACCACCCACATCTGTACAGCACACTTCTACGTATATAGAGGTTCTCAACAAAAACATACCTAAACAAAAGAGAGCTCCAAAGAAAAAACACACACGCATGTCACAACCCACAGTATCAGGCCTCATAGATAGTACACGCATCTGTGTCTCACAGCCTCTAAGGCCCAGCCACAAACCCAACATACTAGCTATAGGAGACTATTGTGTGACCACTGATGTGCCCCTCACCAGGCTAGACAAGGAGAAAGTCACGGTAAGTTGCTTGTCAGGTGCTAGAATCCACCATATCATGCACGCACTCAAGTCTCTTAACAACAGGTGCTGTTATGACTCTTTCATAGTCCATGTTGTTGTGAATGACATGAGACATACCCCTAAGCAGCATCCTATCATCACCCAGAATGATGCCTCAATACAAACACACAAAAAAAAAAAAAAATTATCTGCTTTTACTGTATTTGTGTTTTTTCCTACTTTATTTTGCTTTTGCGTCATCTTAAAAGTACTCGATTGTATTTATTACTGATTGGTATAACTCATTCTAAGCCTTTTAGTTTAAGCACCTGGGCTTCAGACCAGTTTTACATTAGGAAGGTTTGTGGTCTGCACTGTAGTGGCAGAACAGGTAGCTTACATCCTTCTAAGTTGGGAACTGCTGATTAAGGGCTCAGTGTCTGTTATTCTAAAAGTGTATTAATTCTGGTTTAAGCACTTGGGCTTGAGGCCAGTTATTTTACATTAAGAGGGTTCGTGTTCTGCACTCTTGTGGGAGGAGAGGCTGGACTCTGTCCTTCTGAGCTGGGAATTTCTGGTTAAAGCTTATAGTGCCTGCATATTTGAACTGCTTCTTACTGAAATTGGTACACCTCGCTTGCTGTAGCATAGACTAGATCCAGGCCTGCTGAATCTAGCTTTGTTTGTATAACTTGAGCACTAATCCAGGCATTCTTTAAAGTATTCAGTTGTATTTATTACTGCTGGTAGTAACTTGATTAAAGTGTAGCTATCATTTCTAAGTCTTTTGGATTAAGCACTTGGGCTTCAGACCAGTTGTTGTACATTAGGAAGGTTTGTGGCCTGCACTGTGGTGGCAGGACAGGTAGCTTACATCCTTCTAAGTTGGGAACTGCTGATTGAGAGCTCAGTGTCTGTTATTCTAAAAGTGTATTAGTTCTGGTTTAAGCACTTGGGCTTCAGGCCAGTTATTTTACGTTAAGAAGGATTGCGGTCTGCACTCTTGTGGGAGGAGAGGCTGGACTCTGCCCTTCTGAGCAGGGAATTTCTGGTTAAAGGCTTATAGTACCTGCATATTCTAACTGTTTCTTACTGAAATTGGTACACCTTGTTTGCTGTAGCATAGACTAGATCCAGGCCTGCTGAATCTAGCTTTATTTGTATGCTTGTTGTTTGTTTATTTCCTGAAACGCTAATTCCACCTAAAATGCGGCCTTTAGCACTTCTGTGGATCCCTAGTGATATCTGCATTGCTTACTGTACTTATTTCCTTGTTTCACTTGAAAGAAAGTTACTGTTTGTCGTTTTTGCATTTAAGTTACCTGTAACACATTGCATTTAAGTTACCTGGCACTTGCTCACTAAAGCAATTATATAAGTCAGCTCTAAAAAATTAAAAGCACTACACCCTCACAAACTCCCCTTGAGTACCTTGTTCCCCACTGGCCCTTTTTTCAATTATAAAGGAATTCCCAATACTATTCTAGCATGTCCAAAGGTCAGTTGTCAATCCACTCTCCGGTCCAGCTGGTGAATCTGGGAATCTTGAGGCAATGTTACAACTGCCTCATGTACACAGACAACCCTCTCCTCCTCCCAACAAATTCCAACACATGTGAGCGATGCAACCATATAGCCAAACTGGAGGCTAAGCTCTCTCAACTCAGTACTGGCGTAACCAGTCAGGAGGAGAAGGAAACCACACTCACTACAATTCCAGTCTCACATAGACCTACCACGACAACAAACCAAACACATAAACACACAAAAACATACTTGGAGGCTCTAAATAAAAATCTGCCTAAGCAGCAGAGACCTCCAAAGCAGACACCCAAGCAACTGCTACCCCAAAACAAAACACGTGCAACACATAGCTCACTAAGCCAGTGTGCTGAACAGTCACAGCCCTTAAGGCTAAACAACACACCTGATACACTTGTAATAGGTGACTCTATCGTCAGGCACACTGACGTCCCACTCACCAGGCTGAACAAGGAGAAGGTCACGGTGAGCTGCCTGTCGGGCGCTAGGATCCGCCACATAACACAAGCACTCAGGTCACTCCAAGGCAAGTACAAATATGACTCAGTCATTGTCCATGCTGGTGTGAATGACCTGAGACGTACCTCCCTGAACTACATGAAAAGAGCATAGAGGAGCTCTCTGAGCATGTAGCCCAGGCCGGTATGACCCTGACCTTGAGTAGCATCTTACCCTCACCAAGAATGATGCCACAATATGAAGACAAGATGATCAATTTCAACAATTGGCTTAAGTGTTGGTGTCATTCAAAGGGGATCCAATGCCTGTCAGCCTGGGATGACATGCTCGACAAGCCACGATGCTTCGCTAGGGACGGCTTGCACCTGTCACCCCTGGGCTTTCGGATATTGGCAAAGGCTCTTGCTACCCCCATAGTGCCTTTTTTAGGCAAGGCTCAAAAGACAAACCCACCTCCATAGGTATCACAAGGGATAAGAAACTAAGAGTAATGCTACTCAACTCCAGAAGTCTAAACCTCAAGATGCACGCACTCGAAACTCTCCTTAGCATGGAGAACATCGATATCTGTGCAGTAACAGAAACCTGGTTCAAGGCTCCCGAGAGCAGCCCAGCACTACCAGGTTATACCTCATACCATGCTTTTCTTCCCCAAAACTTGGACCGAACCACAAAAGGAGGGGGAGTATCAATATTCGTCAAAGATACCCACACCTCCAGGTTGGTGGCACAGCACGAAGCATCAGAGACTATCCATGTGCAACTAACTGTGGGTAAAACTGCCTTCCAGTTTATAGCCTGTTACAGACCACCCTCCCAAACACAGGAACCCCACTTGGCCTTCCTGAGAATACTGGAAAATATGAAGGTCTCTCCAAACACCATTATATTGGGCCACTTCAACTACCCAAACATAGACTGGGAGCATTACTCTAGCTCCAACACCCTAGCCCAAAGGTTCCTAGAATTTATAAACTCAAATGCTATGGAACAACTTGTTACCACTCCCACAAGAGGGGAAAACATACTGGACCTGATCATCACCAACATGGGGACACTATGCTCCAGACCAGAAGTGTATCCCTCACTGGTAAGATCAGACCATAAACTAATCTCACTGGATATTCACATCCCGACCCCACCCCTGCCCAGAAAACCACAGTGAAAAACTTCTCTAAAGCAAATTTCACACACCTCAAAACCGAGGCGAAATCCTTCAAAGCCCCCGGGCCTGTGGAAAATACAACCCAGACCGCAGAATCCTTTATAAATGCATTCTATGAACACCTTCAGGAATGCATGGATCATGCAATCCCAAATAAAACCAAGACCCAATCCTCCAAAGGCAGACGTCCTGTCTGGTGGACCCCAGCCATAAACAAACTATACAATAGAAGGAGGAAGCTACTACATGATAGAGCAAAATCCCAAAAAGGGAAGGCATCTCTGATCAGTATTAGCAAAAAACTACAGGCACTCATAAAATCGTCTAAGGCCAGCTTCGAGAGAAAAATTGCACAGGACACTAAGGATAATCACAAGGCTTTCTTTAGTTATGTTAGGAACCTGGGTGGGAATTCCCAGATATGCTCAGAATTAGTCCAAAATGACAAAAAATACACCGAGCCCACAGTCATTGCCAACATCCTAGCTGACAGGTTCAGTGCAAACTTCTCCCCCCTCTCCACACCAAAAGGGCAAATATCTATCCCAACAGAGTTCACAAAAATCAGAGAGCATGAAACCCCTTAAAGACTACATGTCCAATAATTTTCTCTCTGGTTAGATTATTTACTGACAGCTACTTGACTATTTCTCTTACTGCGGGAATTTTAAAACATAACCAGTGTGGCTTTAGATCTGCATTTAGTGCAGGCACTGCTCAATGAATAATGACAGTAGGTAGGAGACATATTTGTTTACTTAAAAAAAAGACTATTAATAGTAGGTAAGTAACACAAAATAATAGGTTTACCCTTACCCCTATCTACTGTGCAACTCTGAGCAAGTCACTTAACCAGACAATGCACCCAAATAATTTCTGAAAAGAGGTTCTTCTACCTAGTGGATTTTCCTGGTTAACTGCTGCATAACAGTATAGACTTAGTTACTGGTGCTTCTTTAGAAATATTAATGAGCTGTCAGGGTGGGTTTTGTAACTATAAACTTGAATATATTTCCTATACCATCAGTGAAACAGATACCTCAAATGGATAAGAATACTGAGCAATTAGGGAATAGTTCTCACAGATATTCTGTTACTCTGCCATGCAGTTTCACTGGTGATGTCTTAGGTTCATAGGTTCATAGGTAGGTACTAGGCTATTGGCCCTAAGGCCTATATAAGCCTAGCCAAAAAGCTACCCTGGCTTTTGCCACACAAAAAAAATTATTTTCCTGTGCCCCTGTCGAGCAGAGCCACAGAAGTGATCCCCGGGGTGAATTTCCTATCTCCCATCCAATCATCAAGATTTTTCTTGAAGAGTGCTAATGAGTAGCTTTGTTTGATATAGACAGGTAGTTTCATCCAGAGTATGGGAAGTGTCTGAAACAGGAATCTATCCCTGCAGCATGTTCTGTTTATTGTGGTGACAAGGTTTAGGTCCCTGGAGCGTGTAGCTCGGAGGGATTGGGATTTCTTTAAGTGGAGCATGTCCAACAGCTCTGGGTTTGACATAGCTTTCTATGTTAGGCAGAGATCAACTCTGAGTAGGCGTAAATCTGGAGTTTTTTTTAGACAGTCTGCATAGGGCATCTGTTTAAGGCTGGAATTCCTCTTTGTGAGGTATTTCTGCGGCCTTTCTAGTTGTAGATGTCTTGTGACGTACATACTAAAAGGGGCATTGTACTCTATAATGGGTTTAATGAGTGATGAGTAGAGGGGAACAATGACCTCTTTTTTCATTTTCTGTTACTCTGCCATGCATTTTTACCTTTTGTGATGAGGTATGCCATGTAGAATGATTTCCTGACTACTGTGGCAATGTGATTATCAAAGGAGAGTCTACTCTCCACCTGTGTCCCAAGGTCTTTTATCACACTTTTGGTGTTAAGTAGACTACTACCTATGTGGTAGTTCATGGGTACAGAGTTTTTACCAAAAGGGATGACAATGCACTTTTTGGCATTGAGCTTGAGGCCATGGCTTTGACACCAGGCATCTGTCTCAGTGAGGCCCTTTTGTAGGATGTCCACATCGTTAGGAGTTTTGATTATGGCTCCTAGTTTGCAGTCATCTGAGAACGTCGGTAGCCAAAGACCTTCTGTGTTAGCCTGTACTTCAGAGAAGTAGATACCAAACAGGAGAGGACCCAGGACTGAACCCTGTGGTACTCCACTTGCCACTGGTCTGAAGTCAGATTTGGAGTCTGCTACTTTCACAGTGTGGGTTCTGTCAGTGAGCCAGTTGGCAATCCATCTTGTGACACAGGGATTTATACCTAGTTTAGTGAGTTTATCTATAATTCCAGTGTGGAGGATGGTGTCAAAAGCCTTGGCGAGATCTAGATAGGCTGTGTGAACCACCTTACCCTCATCTACAGCATTGGTGACAGCTTCAATGAAGTCTATCAGGTTTAGGAGAACATGATATGCCTTTAAAAAACCCGAACTGGTTGGAGTTCAGAATTTCAAGATTACCAATATCATTGTTTATAAGTTCCATGATGATACATTCCTGAGCCTTGCAGACCAGGCTCGTCAGGCTAATGGGGCGGTAGTTCCCGGGGTCCATGGTGGCTCTCCTGTGTGGAGTGGGATAACTGTCACTGTGCACAATTCAGTAGGCAAAAAGCCTGTGGTGAGGCCATGATTGAACATGGTACTTAGGTGGGGTGCCAGTTCATTCTGCAGTTCATGTAGAATGCAGCCTGGGATGTTGTCAGGTCCCATGGATGCTGTGTTCTTGGCTTTGGAGAGTGTGTTTTTTACCTGTGCAGCCATGATTACAGGAACATTCTTCCGGTATAGAGATATGTCCTTTATGGGGTGAGAGGGGGGTAAAGTTAGCACTGAAACTATCTGCCAGGATGTTGGCAATATCAGTTGGTTCTGTATATTTAGTGCCATTGTGCTGTAAGTCAGAGCAGATTTGAGTGTTGCCATTGAGATTCTTGACATAGCTATAGAATGCTTTGTAGTTGTCTTTAGAATCAGTGGTGATTTTGTTTTTGTAACTAGCTTTTGAGGATTTTATGAGGGATCTCAGCTGTTTTCTGGGGCTGACCAGGGAGTTCCTCCAATCATGGAATTTTATTCTTTTTTGCAACAGTTTCTTTCTTCTGTTGTAGAGTTTGTTTATGGCAGGGGGCCACCAGATTGGCTTCCTTTTTTTGGAGGATAACATCTTGGTTCTGTTAGGGATTGCATAATCCATGCACTTGTGTAAGTGCTTATAATGTGCATTTGTGTAGGATTCAGCAATCATATCTCTATTGTCCATCTGCATGGGTGTCGTGAAGTTTTCCACTTCTGTCTTAAGAAGCGTGAAGTTGGCTTTCGAGTCATTTTTTATGGTGGTTTCCTTAATGGGGGGTGGGGGCGGGATGTGGATGTCTAGGCTGATTAGCTTGTGGTCGGATCTGACCAACGAGGAATTGACTTCTGGTGTGGAACACTGTTTGCCCATGTTGGTAATGACCAGGTCTAGGATATTGCTGTCCCTGGTTGGGTTGTGGATAAGTTGATCCAAGGTGCTGGAATTTATGAATTCCAGAAAATGCTGAGCAAAAGAGTTGATACATGAGTACTTTTCCCATTTAATGGTGGGTTAGTTGAAATCACCCATTATTAGGGTGTTAGGTTGTACCCTAATATTTTCCAGTGTATCAAGAAATGAGGAGTGGGAATCCTGGGGCATGGTGGGGGATTGGTAAGCAAGCTACAATTTGGATTGCGGTCTTGCCCAGAGTTGGTTGCACTTGGATAATCTCAGATGCATTTTGCTGAGCAACAAGCCTGGAGGTGTGGATATCCTTAATGAATATGGACACGCCTCTGCCTTCAGTGTTTCAGTCCAGGTTAGGTGGCTGAATGGTGTGGTGTGAATTATAGCCTGGTAATGCAGGGGAGCTCTCTGGAGCCTTGAACCAGGTATCTGTCACTGCACAGATGATGTTCTCCATTTTAAGGAGTGCCTCAAATGAGTGTATTTTGAGGTTTAGACTTCTAGCATTGAGTAGCATTACCCTCAGATTTTGCTTGCTTGTACCTGTTGTGGTGAGTTTATCATTTGAACCTTGCCTAAAAAAGGCACTATAGGAGTGACAAGAGCCTTAGCCAGTATCCATAATCCCAAGGGCAACAGGTGCAGGCCATCTCTGGCAAAGTATCAGGTCTGTCAATCATGTCATCCCAGGCAGACAGATACTGGATCCCCTTAGAATGACACCAGTAGCTTAGCCAATTGTTGAAGTCAATCATTCTGTCCTTGTACTGTGGTATCATTCTGTCATTCTGATGATGGCAGGATGCTACTCAGGGCTAGGGTCATACCTGACTGGGCTACAAGATCGGACAGCTCCTTCATGTCTCTTTTCATGTAGTCCAGGGAGGTACATCTCAGGTCATTCACACCAACATGGACAATGACAGAGTCATATTTGTACATGTTGTGGACTGACCTGAGTGCATGCATTATGTGGTGGATCCTGGCACCTGACAGGCAGCTGACAGTAACTTTCTCCTTGTTTAGCCTGGTGAGTGGAACATCAGTATGCCTGACTATAGTGTCACCTATGACTAGAGTGTTGGGTACGTTGTTTTGCCTTATGAGCTGTGGTTGAGTGGCACACTGAGTTTGTGAGGTATATGTCATTTGGGTTTTGTTGGGAGGTGGAGGTTGCTTGCGTTTCTGCTTTGGAAGTTCCTGTTGCTTGGGCAGATTTTTATTGAGAGCATCCGAGAATGTAGGTGTGTGTTTTGTGTTTCTATGTGTGTGTTTTAGTGGTGTAGGTTTTGAGAGACTATGTGATGAGTGTGGTATGGTGCAAATGTTTACCCTGTCCTCTTGACTGTCTAGTCCAGTCTTGTGTGAAGAGAGCTTTGCTTCTAGTTTGGCTATATAACTGCATCTCTCACAGGTTGTAGTGTTGGGTGGTAGGAGGAGAGGGTTGTCTGTGTACATGAGGCAATTGCTGCATTGCCCCAAGATGCCCAGATTCATCAAGTAGACAGGAGAAAACACTGGGAGCTGACCCTTAGACATGCCTGGATAGGTGCTTATTTATTAAGTACTAAAACCTGTTTTCCTCTAGACAAGTACATAAAGTTGAGTGCTGTAGTAATTTGTAGTTTATATAGTGCTTACAATGAGTTCTGAACAAGTGCTGAGCTCAAAGAAACAGATTTGAGTGCTAAAACTAAAAACTGGCTAGTTCTAAGGGAAAATTTGAAGAGCAGACTTTATGGCACCAGGAATAGTTTAACCCTAGCTAAGTGGCAGGGGCTCAGAAGCTTACAAACAGTCCTGGATACAGCAAATCTGTATCTGGACTAGACTACTTACAGGAAAGGCAGGAAACAAGCTTAGAAATTTATTTTATTTTTTTTGTAAAGTGGAAAGGGAGTAAGGAGGAGCAGAAGATAACTCAAGGTTAAGAACTAAGTGGGTTGGCCTTCTCAAATGTTCTCCCTGTATTAGAATGAGGTAATGACACTAAACTGGGAGGAATGTCCCAGAACAAATTTACAGCAGGGGCAGGCAACTGCAAAGCCACCAAGTATAAGAACAGGATACTAATAGGGAGGTACGGTGGGAGACAAAAATCAGAACAAACAAACCCAAACAGGTGCTTAACAAATGTAGAAAATTTCCAGTTAATACCTCACACACAATGAAACTAGCTAGAAAAGTATGCAGCAGACAATAAAAGTGCTATAAATAACTCTTACAAATAAGCAAAAAATAGGATACTTAATGTTATATATCGCAGATCAGGGTTTGCTCAGTGCCCTTCCTCCAATTAGCTCAGTGTGAAATGGCAGAAACACTCACAAGTTAACCAAGCTCTCCCCATTGACATTAAGGAAATCAGCACTTACTCCAATTCCAATCCAAATTCACATTGCAAATTTTTCATCTAAGCCAAATGCTCCTGCTTCATCACAGGACATATCAACTAACATATCTCTTTTCTGAGTATTTTCTCCTTTCTCAAGATTTACTGAAGATTGACCCACTTCAGAATTTTTGTATATATTGTACATTGCACTCTGCCTGATTACACATTGTACTGTGTTTGTTCACTGGAATGTGTATACAGAGTAGAGTTGCCACCTTCCTTCATGGCTAGAACCGGAGTAAAGCCACACCCCTTGCGTCACCACTAACCTTGCCCATCCCACCCCCTCTCCCGCCCATATTTCACCCATTTTGTGACGTCACGATGACATCACTTAGTGGGGAATGCCCTCTTTTTTCATTCCTGCTGCCTGCTTTCGACTGATTTACTATGCTTTTCTGTAAAAAAAGCCTAGTAAATCAGCCGATTTACAAACTCCGATAGTCTGTTTTCTTTTTGAAACAGAATACCGGAGTTTGTACAGTGTTTTCTGGACTACCGGAGAATCAGTTTGATTTCTGGTTAGTCCGGAAAAAAAACGGAGGGGTGGCAACCTTAATACAGACTTTTTTTTCTATGTAATCAGTCTGAATTATTCTGTTATTACTACATTTCTGTATTTTTTTGTTTGTGATTTTTTTATGACTCACCCTAGCTGAGCCTGAAATTGGTCAATATTGATCAGTGCATTACCCTGATAAACAAATATTTATTTATTTATAACCAAATAAATAAATAAAAACAGACAGGCATAAAAGATTGCATGCCAATGGCAGAATGATACATTTTCTTAGGCTGTTTTCAGGACCATCACTGAAACCATGAACCAGCAGTTTTCAGAAACCTATATTGCATAACAAATAAGTATAATAAAAATAAAGACATCATTTTACTGTACTGAAGTGAGAAGGATCCTCATCAGTAATCAGGTCGTGTTACATGTCCAAGTCAGTGTGACTTTTCTGAAGTATTCAATTAACTAAAGGTGCTCAGTTATGGTCATGGAAATGAGTGCAATAAAAAATAAATAATGTTGACAAAATATGGAAGCACAGCAGACCAGTTGCACTGGCCAGCACTGAAGTCAGGCCCTAGTAATTTGGAAGTTCATAAAATGTGCACATAGGTATTGTTAAGTTCAACGTTATCCTTCAGTTATGTACAAGTTGTACAACTTACATTTGTAACCACATCTACCACTGTTATGTCATGTATACAATATGGTCTCCTAAATCATTGTATATCCATGCATTCTGTTACCTGCTGCTATAGTTGTCCTTAATTTAATATTGCCACTTTAATTACACTGTGTCTATGGATCAAACACAATTAAGATTTTGCCAATACTCTTACTATTGTAGTAATATTAGTTTTGCTAGCAGTATTTTCTGCCATTATTTTTAGTATGATTTAGTATTATTAGTTTCTGCAACTGTAAACTGTATAACTGGAGCTTTTGTCCTCGGGTCTCCACTGAAAATGGGCTTCTGGCCCAGCCAGACATTACCCGGTAAACAAATATAATAAATAAATAAGTGAATAAAATAAACCTTGGCCTACTCAGCTTTGTCTCATATTGTTGATTGATAATCATAACAACAGGATGAAAATCATGACTGAGGGTCTCACTTTGTGCTTTCTTAAACACAGAAATATGACTCTTTGTTAAGTGACACCGTGAGTGTTTAAAGTCCTCTGCCCACTTTCCCAACTTCTTACTGAAATGTAAGTTAGTTTAAAAATATCATGGTTGTATGGTGGCACTGATCAATAGTAAATGTAACTTTTATTCTAAAGAAGTTATTGTATTTGAAAGTCTTTTATTAAAAATGTCATAATTAGCAAGATAAAAATATGGCTTAAGTTTTGTCCGATGTAATGAAATCACATATTTATGGGTTTAGCTCCTTATTGGTTAATAGGGGTTAATATTGTTTCAAGGTACTCTTACTGTGTTCATCAGTGCCAAATCAGAATTCTTTACGCATTTCATCTCCAAAAACTGAATGTATGCTGTGGTCAATAAGATTAGCACTTTTGGAAACCACTAATTCTCCACTATTGTTTATACCTTTCAGTGCTAGCAATATGGTAGTGCACTTTCAATCATATCCCAAAACTTTTCTGGCCTAGCTGCATTTTTCTGGCTTAGCTGCATGCATTTTTCCTGAAACTGACATTTTTTTTCTAACCTTCATTCTTCTTCCCCATTTTCCCCCAGAAACAGTTTATAGAAACAGGGCTTTAAGGTGATCTGGATAGGACATCGTGTTGATTTCCTGTATTATTTTTACAAAGAACCTCTGTGGATGTTCCAGTTATTGTGTGGGCCTGTTCAGGTACATAACAATGGGGGTGTTATACTCAGTAATGGGTCTTATGAGAGCCAGATACAGTGGTACAATGACCTCCCTGGATGTAGATGCCATATCCTTACTTATAAGATGAGTGATATACAGTGACTTTCATCGTACATTAGACACATATTGGTAGGCCAGGTTACTAGCTACATGTGTCCACAAATCCCTAAATATTGAGTCTACTCTTAGAGTTGTTTTATCAATGAGGTAGTTTCCCAGAGTGGAGCATTTCCATTTCCTGACATTGTGTTTTAAGACATGGCTTTGGCACCAGTCATTTATTTATGTTAGACATTCCTGTAAGATGTTAGCATCTTGGAGGGATTCTATGACTGCAGCTATTTTGCTATTTTGCAATCAACTGCAAACTTGGTCAGCCAGAGGCTTTGATATTAGCCTTGCCTTCCAAAAAGTAGATGCCAAAGAGGAGAGGGCACAGCATAATGCCCTGACAGAATCACTAATGACTGGCTTCTTTGTGAAGGTGGTGTCTCCAGTCCTAACCTCCTGGGTCCTATCTGTGAGCCAGCTGGCTATCCAGCATGTTTGATAGGGGTTTATGACTAATCCCATGAGTTCATTTATAATGCTTGAGGGGCTATTGTATCAAATTCCTTAGCCAGGTCATGTAAGGGAGTATGTACCATTTTGACCTTATCCCTTGCCTTGGTAACCTTATCAAATAAGTCCACCAAGTTTAGTAGCCATGATCTGCCTTTGACAAAACCAAATTGTGTAGGGTCCAGTGTCTGAAGATTTCCTATGTCATTGTTAATCATTTCAATGATATTTCTTTCTATGGCTTTACATATGAGACTAGTCAGTCTAATGTGTCTGTTGTTCCTGGGATCTGTTAGTAGTCCATTCTTGTGCTGGGGGATGACTGTTGCAGTCCTCTATTTACATGGCACGAAGCCTGTTCAGAGGCTATAGTTGAATAGTGCCTCCAATAGTCCTGATAGGTCATGTTTTAGGCTATTTAGGATGCATCTTGGGATATTATCAGGGCCCACTGAGGCTGTGTTCTTGACCCTAGAGAGCATAACTAGGACCTGCTAACATAGCTCTCAGCTGTACAGATTTTCGCTGAATGTCCAGATTTCTGCCTCAAATATTTGGTCTGTTTCTCATAAAATTATGGTTTTCTGGCAAATTATTGAGGGTTGAAGTGAGAAAATAATGAGGGACATTTAAGTTTCAGACTTCACACCCTTCAGAAAATTCATGCTAATGCAAAACCTGTTATTCTATCAATTTTTTAAGTTTGTAAGAGCAGTATTTAAAAAGTGTCCCTATTTTGGGGCATTTGTCCCCCCATTTTACATGGCTTTGTCCAGATTTCTTGGTCTAGGAAGTTGAGAGGTATGCCTGCTAACTACTGATAGTTGGCGGGATTATGCTAAATGGCATTTTCTGAGAGGTGTCTGGGGCTGATTGGCGGCTAATGCTAAAGCTGAATTTAAGTAGATTTGTTATTCTTCCTGGCTCCATGAATGTGGCTCCATTTATAACCAGTTCATCACACTGTTGTTCACTACCTTTGAGGTTTCTGACATAACTGAAGAAAGACCTACAGTTGTCCTTGGCCTGAGAAGCTATCTTTACATCAAAATTGGCTTTCTTGGACTTACTTATTCCTCTTAGTTTTCTATTAAGTTTGATGACAGAGTTTTTTTTTAATCTTTTTGGATATTACTATTCTTAATTATAGCTATGACTTTTTTTTCTTTTGCTGTACAACCCACCAACATGCTTTGTTTTTAGAGTCTGTTTTGAGCTTTCTTCTGGTAGATACAACAGCATCTAAGCAGCCACTGATGTGGTTGCAGAGTTTTTGTGAACAATTCTACATAGGTCGCTGTGTTATTTCAGTTTGGAAAGACTTGGAATTTTCAGAGGTTACCGCTTAATAGAAGGTTGTTTGCCTTGGAATAGTTCCTAATTGTTACAGGATTTACTGGGGTTGCATAATTAATTATTTCTTCAAAGGAGACCAGTTTGGGATCTGACCTTAGCAGAGAGGACATGACATTGGGTGCAGTGCAGCATCCCCCAATATTTGTGAGAACCATGCCCAATCTGTTTGTACATCTAGTGAGTGTATGCACTACTTGATCTAAGGTGCATGAGTTTACAATATACAGGAGTCTCTGTACATGCAAATTTAGGGCTGTGTAGGATTCCTACTCTATACAGGGGTGATAAGTTACCTGTGAGTATGGTATTTGGTTGAATGTTGAGAGTCTCTAGTAGCCCTAAGTATGAGCTATGTGCTTCCTGTGACATAGATGGCGACCTATAGTTTGCTAAGACATGTTATGGGACTTTGTCTATGGTAATCTGTATGCAGAGAAACTCTAGCAACATTTCCTGTTTTAACAACCTAAAGGTATGTTTGCTATTGCTGTAGATCACGATACCTCCACCTTTAATCTTTGTCTGTGCAGTTACCTGTAAAATGTGTGGAACACACTCAAGGCTTACTCTGCAGGGGTGCTCTCTGCACCTTTAAATGATATCTCAGTAACTGTGCAGATGTCTGCAGCCTCCAAGGTGAGGAGACCTTCTTGTTTATACTCCGGGCATTGCGCAGTAACACCTTTAGATTCCCATGGGTTGACACGGCTGTGTTAGAAGGTTTGTTAATCTGGTATTTCCCTAAAAAAGGCTCCATGGGAGGACAATGTTTAGCCAATATTTGAAAGCCTAGATTGGATAGGTGCAGCCCATCCTTGGAAAAACAATGTGGTTTATTAATTGTATCATCCCATATTGGGCATTGTCTGTACTCACACAAAGTTGCTAAGGCCTGTAACTCCTTACATGTATCCATCAGGTCTATACCCTCCCTCCCATCATTCAAAACCACTCTGAAAGACTTCCTAGCTAAATATTTGGCATTGTTCTTGCTCAAAACCAGGATAAACTATATCCCTAAATGTGAACAAGCACCTTTTCATTCTTTACACCTCATTACTACCTCTTCTTCATTTACTTTCTTACTACTATCAAATTCTGTTTTCTGACTTTCTCTCTAAATATACCAGAAGCCTGTTTTGTCATGCAATTCCTGTTTGTATTAGACTAAATTACCATTAATTTCTCTGACTAAAATTTCTTTAAATATTTAATGATTGTCATATAACTTTGAATTGATTCTTAAACAATGATTTTATATTAATAATGCTGCCCATTACTAGGTACATACCAGCATGTGACACACGGCCTGAGAGCTCCCTAATATCTCTCTCTTCATATAGTCTAGTAACATATGTCTCAGGTCATTTACAACCACATGGTCTATGACTTTGTCATACTGGTACCTGTAGTTAATGACTTGTGTGCGTGCATAACTTGGTAGTTCCTGGTTCTTGATAAACAAATGAATATTAACCTTTATCCAGTCTGGTGAGTCGGGTATCAGTATGTTGCAAATCAGAATCCCCTATTACTAGAGTCCTGGGTACTTTGTTGACTTGGGGTCTATATTAAATTGCCAAAACGGCATTACAGCGAATGCCATTTCGCTGACATGTAAAGAGTGAAATGCTCAAACAGCGAAAGCTTAGCTCAGCGATTTTTTTCCCTAGGGAAAAAAATCACTTGGTCTGAGCCATGACATTGCCCTTTACCCCACTGTAATGCAATTTTGGAGTTGGCATATTTAGTTAGGGGGGTGTTGGGGGCTGCCTCTCGCATTGGGGGGGGTGTGGGGGTGAAGCCCCCTGCTTTAAAATGTTTTAACTGGTGTGTTTTGTTTTGTTGGTCTACCATTTTTTTTCCTAGGGAAAGATAACGAATGTCAGTAATGTTAATTACATGGTAAACCTGATAGGCAGGAGGCAAGGGTGCAAATTTTACCATGTTAACATGATGAAGCCTTACCATGATAGGGAGGTGCTGGTGACCTGGGGTTTTGCTGTTTGAGTATTTTGCTCTTTACCTGAGAGCAAAACAGCATTCGCTGTAATGCCATTTTGACAATTTAATATAGACCCGTTGGCTTGCCTTACAGGCTTTTTAATTAAGGCTCCACTGGGTGCGGCTGTATGTATAGTGTTAAGTTTTGCTTTTTTGTGTGTTTTTTGGTCTGATGAGAATAATTTTTGCAGGTGGAGTATCTGTGATGTGGTTAGGGTTTGAGAAGATTGTGTTTAAGTGCATCAACATAGGTTGGCCTATGTATAATATGAGTACTGGATGTAGCATGTGTGTTTCTGGCAACCTGATTTTTGTTACACATGCTTGTATGTGAGAACTTTGTCTCCACTGACATTTTGTATATACATCTCTTGCATATTGTATTGCATACTGTATCTGTTTCATAAAGGACTAAATGGTTATCAGTGAACATGAGACATCGTCTCAAGATATCTATGTCCACCAAATTGGAAAGGTGAATATCCATGATTTTAGGTCCTTTATTAGGTAAGCTATACGTGTGTGGCACACAAGGGGTTAAACAAGGCCAACTAATGGTGCTTTTGGGACTAAAGACTAATCCAGGCAATATAATGTTAAATTTAAGGGGAGTGCTCTTTAATGAACAAACTAGTTGCACTATGAGTCTCAATGCACAAAGAGCTACTGGGCACAATTTAAGACATTGTTCTATGGGAATGTTTTACCTTTTAGGTGTCTGCTATTATACAGAGCACTGCATATACAATGAATGTATGCGGGGACTAAAAATGAAGTCTAGGGACTGTGATGATATTAGGTAGTGCCATCTGTGCCAGAGAGAGTAGGGCAGCGCATGTGTAACATATAACAGCATAGCTAGCTGGAGTTTGTAAAGAATTTTATGTCATTTGACTATCACACTGATTTGTACAGATGGTTGTGTTAAGAATGCATTTGTAAAGTTGCTTGTGTTTCCAGATTTTTCACCCTTTGAGTTGTTGCATGGACATAGGGTGAGGGGTCCTTTAGATTTGATTTGTAATGAGTTGGAGGGTGAGTGCGAATCCCATAAGGAGTCTGTTGTGGCATATCTCCTAAACCCCAGGGCAAAGCTTAAGGAGCTCATGGGCTTGTTCCAGGAGAACCTGCCAGAAGCCCAACAGCAGAAAAAGGTCTGGTATAACAGGAATGCTTAATCCTGAGAGTAGGCTGTGGGACAGCAAGTTATAGTGGTTATTCCTGTCAGACAAAATAATAATCTGCATACAGCTTGGGAGGAACCCTTCAAAGTGGTAAGAAATGTCAGTGATGTTAATTACATGGTAAACCTGATAGGCAGGAGACAAGGGTGCACATTTTATAATGCTAACATGATGAAGCCTTACCGTGATAGGGAGGTGCTGGTGATGAGCATTTGCAGTGAATGGCAGGATTAGCCTTAGGGGATCTGTGATCACATTACCTGGCAAGGAAAAACAGGCCAGATAAGGTAGTGTGAGCATGCATTCCAAAAGATTGAAGGGGCTTTGGGAGGACCCCCTATGTTAGCCAGTCTGGATTATAGCAAATAATTTCTTGTGCAGGTGGATGCCTTAAACCATGGGGTGAGGGCTGTAGTCAGCCAGGCTTCCTAAGAGGGAGAAGAGCACCCAGTTGTATACCTCAGCCGTAGACTCCAACCCAGGGAGAAATGTTATGCAGCTGTAAAAAAGAATGTCTGGCCATAGTATTGCCACTGCAGAAACTTCAACCCAATCTGCATGGCAGGAAATTCACTGTGGTTACAGACCACAATTCCTTAATATGGCTACATAGAGCCAGCCATCAAAATGCTAAGTTATTAAGGTGGAGTCTAAGGTTGCAGGCATATGACATGTCAGTGCAGCACCATAGTAGGGTCAGCAATGCCAATCCAGATGCTCTGTCAAGACAGGGTATAGGTTAATGTGTTCCCAGACAGGCACATTCTCTCAAGCAATGTTTTTCCAGGGTCACTTGAAAAACTAGCTTGAGTCTTCAAAGGGGGGAATAGATGTAATGATATGTGGTAGTGCCATCTGTGCCAGAGAAAGTAGGACAGTGCACATGTAACATATGCCAGCATGGGTTCCTATTAGAATGACGAAAACACATTTTGTCCAATGCGTTTTCAATGACACATAAAGAGCGAACAGGCAAAACAGCGAAGCGGCTGTTCAGTGAAATCTTTCCCTGGGGAAGAAGTCGCTTGACCGCTTCATTGCTTTGCCATGTTCTGCACTGTAGTGTGGTCCCTTGTCTGGTATAGCTCCCGACCATAAATGTGCAAGAGTTACTGACCTTAGGGTTAGGGTGCGGGTTAAGGTAAGTGCATATGTATGAAAGTGTTTACTTTTTTGTTTTTTGCATTAGATGTACAGTTGAGTTAAGTGGATATGTGTTTTAAGCTGTTTACTTTTGTTTTGGGGGGGAGCAGAATTAGGGTTAAGGTAAGCATGTATGTGTTTGGAACTGTTCACGTAAATGTGCAACAGTTGCTGTCCTTAGGGTTAGGGTGCGGGTTAAGGTAAGTGCATATGTTTTAAAATGTTTACTTTTTTTGTTTCTGTTAGATGTATGGTTGGGTTACGTGCATATGTGTTTTCAGCTGTTTACTGTTTTTGGGGGGGTACAATTAGGGTTAAGGTACGTGTGTATGTGTTTGGAAGTGTTTACTGTTTTTTTTTTTTGGTTGGAACAGCGATTTTTTTTCCCTAGGAAAGAAATCGCTGTTCTGCGGTGTCGACATTTTCAGCTTTTGCTGAAAAAGGGTCGATGAAACATTGTTCGCTGTTTTAAGCATTCAATGTTTCAATGTAGACCCTGCCAGCATTGCTAGCTGGAGTTTTGTAAAGAATTTTATGTCACTTGACTATCACACTGATTTGTACAGATGCTTGTGTTAAAAATGCATTTGTAAAGTTGCTTGCGTTAAAATGCATCAACAATGGGTCCTGCTGGACAGAAAATAAATATACATATATTTCAGACAGTATTATAACTGATTAAGTGTATATGTTTTAACAGAGAATTCTGGAAGGGAAGAGATTAATCTCAATGCAGCTAACTTTGAAAAAATAGGTTGAAAATCAAATGACTTTGTTTAAACCATACAGATTTTATCTTACAGGTCTGACTCCAGCCAGAGACAAAAATGTCTGTGAAAGCCAGGACAATGAATCTTACTTTATTGTCCTTAGGGTTAAACTAATTGTTACCCTGGAAGGGTGGGTAGAATTCTTTGAAATTGTTTCATAGCTTTCAGAGACTGCAACAGATCTTAGCAAAGCTCTGAGTGTGTATTGTACCAGAGTCAGGTGACCAGATGTAATGTCATGCTATAACCAGCATTTAAATGATTCTATAGATATCAGTGAGAGATAAATAGAACTATTGCAGCAGCATTGTTTTCTTCAGAACCTGACAGGAAAGATCTCTCGCAGATATCTCACACAACCTCACACCTCATCTTGTCTTGCAGTAGTAAGCAACTCAACAGTCATTATCTTGCCTTGCTGTAGTAAGTAACTTAACTGGGAACAGTAATACTTTAATCAATCAGGAAAAAAATAGTAAGATTAATTATTGTTTTTCTGCATTGGTCAAACTATTCTGTTTGTATTAGCATTCACTTTACTTAGTATAATTGTGCACCCTTGTTAGACCCTTAGAGTAGCTGACTGGTGGCAGCGTAATTACCTTATAGTCTGGGCAGAAGGGGCAAAGCTGATAAATTTATGCCAGCCTTTCCCAGGTGAGTGTGTGTGTGTGTGTGTGTGTGTGTGTGCGCACATGTGCACGTGTGTGTATTAGCTACTTGGAACAGGGACACAGAGCTCCCAAGTGGTCAATGTGGAGTTTTGTATGGGTCCTGGAGAGAGAGAGAGAGAGAGA
Organism: Protopterus annectens; assembly: GCF_019279795.1. Lineage (NCBI taxonomy): Eukaryota > Metazoa > Chordata > Ceratodontiformes > Protopteridae > Protopterus > Protopterus annectens. The sequence continues at coordinate 1,584,971,748 of NC_056726.1, forward strand.
GAGAGAGAGAGAGAGAGGAAGGCAGTCCAACCCCAGGTCAGGAGTGTGCTCCCTGTTTGTTCTTAAGGGAAATTGTGCTTGGTATAGAGAGTTGCAGCTGAAAATACTTTGTGTACCCATTTTTGTTCCTAATGTCCATCCCTCACCAGTGCCAGTGTTGAGGATTGAGGCTCCTTGGTTACTAGCCCAGAGTAGGGACTGTCACCATGACTAACAAGAACTCTGGCCAATAAATGTCTATATTCTAAACCCTTCCTCTGTGTGTTTTCCAGCTCAGATAGACCAGGCTCTCAAGTAATGCCACTAGGTAAATAAAGTCAATCCTCGTAATATGAAGACATACTAAAAAGTGAAATGCTATCCCATTAATTTAAACTGCTAGCTGCTCTCTTCTAATAAGGTGATTTAAGGCCAGGAAAATGAATTGCACAATGAAATAAGCCATTACAAATCTACAGCTACACCCAGAAGTTATAGAAAACGGCAAATAAGTCAAAGAATCAACAGAAGTTCACTGAATAATTTCAAAACAAGTGCAAAGTTTCGAAAAAGTGCATAGCTCTGCCTGGATCACAAATGAAAGAAAATCTCTTCTGAGGGGAGGATGTCAAGCTTTGTTGACCTCTTTGGAAATAAGCCATGAGCCTCACAAGTGTGCTGAATTTATATAGGCACTAAAAACACAGAACAATGACTAATCAGCCCTCTATCCAGTAAACAATTACACTCAGAGCCCTCCCAGTTTGTTTGCCAACTTGGACAGACCAGGCTACCACCTACTGCCACTAGTTGATTAAACGCAGTCCTCTTACTGTAAAACTGCACAAATTGTGTACTAATTGCAGTGCTATCCTAGTAGTTTATACACTCCACTAGTTACTTCTAATAAGGTGATTTAAGTCAAGGAAAACCTACAGCAAGGCAAAATACGTCACTGCACATCTACAGCAACGCCAAACAGTTTAATATCTATCAGTTTAATCAACCACACTTCCAACACGAAAAGAGATTAAATTAAATTGTGAACAGAATTGTGAGCTAAATGGCAGAAACTGGGTATTGATTCAAAATGTTGAACTTTCTATAGTTTATAACATACAAAGTATGAATACAAATGATTTACGTAGATATCCATTTCTAATCAAATAATTAGTTTTAATTTTCACTTATATAAATTATATAGCAAGAGAAAGAAATTACTTTAGGGGCAGTGCAGTGGTGCAGCAGTTAGCATTGCTGCCTCACAGTGAGAGATTCTCTGGTTCGGTTCTCAGTTGGGGTACCTTCCGTGTGGAATCTGCATGTCCTCCCTGCATTCACGTGGGTTTGTTCCAGTTTCCTCCCACATTCCAAAAGCAATGCATCTGGAGTGTTTTGCCTCAGTCCTTCACTGAAAACGGGCTCTGTCCCAGTTGAACTTTCCCAGTAAACAAATGTTAAATAAATCAATAATGCTTATAAGAGGACTCTTTCTACCTACCTTAAGAGTACACTTAAACAAACTAACAATGAACTTAAGGGAAACATAATGAAGCTCAAAGCTGAACATGAACTTAAAATAGGCACTAAAACCAAACATAACTGCAAATCTTTTTAACTATGTCAGGAAATTCACAACTAACACTCATCAGTGTTCAGAGCTAGTCCACAATAATACTACTCTTTCTGGCCAAGAGGAAATAGCTAATATCCTAGCTAACAAATTTAGTGCAAATTTTACTCCAGCCACAGTTATAGCTATCACACAGATTCCACATTCCCAGCCAACCCCTTAAGTTACTATATAACAAGATCTCTCAGCCCTTTCAAAAACTAAGAATATTTCATCCATGGACCCTAATAACATAAAAGATTGCCTGAGTATCAGTGCCAAATATGGCCTTTCTGAACCCCTACTTAAAATCTTTAATCTAAGCCTCTCTGCTGGTTACATTCCTGCAGCCTGGTAAACAATTATTTTAATGCCATTACACAGGGGTAACTCAGCCATGGACTCTGGTAACTATTCACCCATTCATCTCGCTAAACTCATATGTAATGCTAGGTAGCACATTATCTCAGATTTCATTAATCTGGACATTGAAAATCTCTCAACCCTGGCCCCTCATTAATTTGGCTTTATCAAAGAAAGGCTGTCCCTGTGTAACCTCACTAATTTCTTTGAAAAGTTAACTGAAGCAGTGGACAGTGGTTATGCACTAGTCTGCACTTATAGAGCTGACCAGTGCTTATTCTATGACACTATTTCCCATGCAAACATTATTGATAAATGTGTAAAAATGAATATGCATCCTTATATTGTGTAATAGATAGATAACTGGTTGTCTGTCAGAACCACAGGGCTCAGTTTGAGGCTGTCTCCATTCTGGTATATATTTCCCAGACTTTTATGCCAGCACTTTTGGCCTATGGTTAACTAAATTTGCAGATGACTGTAAATTTGGCGTTGTTATTCAATTTTCAACTGACTCACAGTTGCTCCAACTCAGCTTAAACCATGTTAACAATTGGTGCAAAGGCAATGGTCTCAAATTATATATAAAAATGTACCATAGTTCATTTTAGTAAACAAATCAGTTTCACTTAACGTATAGGAGATGCACTCTTCCAGTCAGACACTGTTATGAGGGATCTGGGTACTCCTGTTGATAATTCCCTATTATTTGACCATCATGTCTCCGCAGTAGTTCATAAAGCCTTTTATCTCTCCCATCTAATTTCCAAAGGCATCTCCACTAGATCCAAATAAGTCTTAATTTTACTTAACTCACATTTAATCCAAGTTGAACTGGCTACCAGCCAGTAAAGACGTAAGTTGTCTGTTTTTTTTTTGGTTTGATTATACTATTTACTGCATATTTTATTGTGTTCTGCTTACATAATACTGTATTTCAATAATGTAAACTAAACTGCACTGTTAGTACTGCATTTGTCTGCCTGTTAAATCATATTATGTTGCTGTTTTCACTGTTTGCAAAGCTTTTTTGCTATTTTCACTGTTTGAAAAGCATCTGTTTGGATTGCTCTGTTTCTCCTGCCTATCAGTGTTTTAAAAAACTGATTTGTTTGCTGTTTAAAACATTATTTAGTGTCTTCTTGCTGTTTTTCTACTGTTTAAAACATTTTTAGTGTCTCCCTACTGTCTTCTGCTGTTTAAAACATTTATTAGTGTTACCAGACTAAATTAGTGTAGCTAGTAGCTGTGGCATAGTCCAGATACAGGTCTGCTGTATCTGGATCTGTTTGTAGTGGCTATTGTATTCTGAGTACATTTTCCAAGCCATGGTTGATTGGAAGGGGCCCTTCTGTGTCCTTGTGAGAGAAGTGTGCTGCTTTGAACCTGTTTTGTGAAGGGTGCTAGGTCTAGAGCTTAGAGTAAGCACCCTCATTGGTTCTTTTGAGTTTTTTAAAGTTTTTTTTTTTAGTCTCACTTTTCTGTGGGTTTCTGCTTGCTTGTGTGTTGTGCAGCACCTTGCACTGCCATGCAACTGTGCGCCATAGCCAAATAGATAATTTTGACAAATTTTCCTAGAAACAGCTATAGTACATTAGTGTAGTCCTCATCTTAATACATATCCAGTCTAAGATGTATTGCTAGTGAGCTGTGGCCTATTAAACCACCAGTCAAATCTACAATGCACCTCTTAGATCAGTCATGAAAGCACCCCTTTTATAACAGTTCTTCAAACCTAGCATTATGGACAGTTTGATGACCCTTGTTTCTCCTGCCAGCCTTGTTGACTTGGGTGTCCTGAGGCAGTGTAGCAACTGCCTCATACACACTGACAACCCTCTACTAATAACTCACTCTAGTACAGAGTGCAAGGGATGTATCTACACAATGAATCTTGAATCCCTGCTCTCTCACACTCGAAACAGTAACAGTGAAGAGACTGTCAACTCACCCACCACTACTAATGTACATAGCACCACTACTCATACACATAGCATGCACCCAACACATAAATCAACATAAGTGGAAGTTCTCTCAAAAAACTTACTGAAACACCAAAGACCTCCAAAACAAAAGACTAGTACAACTAACACAGTTCCCACAGCATGCAAGACACATAACAACACCAGTGTCTCACCTACCAAGCCCTTAAGGCATAACCTTCAAAATCCAAATGTTCTTGTCATTGAAGACTCCATAGTGAGACACATGGATACCCCACTCACCAAGTTAGAAAAGGAGAAAGTCACAGTTCGCTGACTGTCTGGTGCCAGGATTTGTCAGATCATGCATGCACTCTTTTGACAAGTACCATTATGACTCTGGCATAGCTCATGTAGGAGTGAATGATCTGAGTTGTACTGTACCTCCCTGGACTATATGAAGAGAAACATGACTGAGCTCTCTGATTATGTGTCCCAGGCAGGTATGTCCCTAGCCTTGAGCAGCATGTTACCTTCACCTAGAATGATGCCACAATATTAATAAAAAATGATCAATTTCAATAATTAGCTTAGTTTTTGGTGTCATTCAAAGGGGATTCAGTTTCTGTCAGCCTGGGATGACATAGTCAACAATCCTTGCTGCTTTGCCAGTCACAGTTTGCACCCGGCACCATTAGGTTCTTGGCTGCTGGCAGAGGCTCTTGTCTGCCCCATAGTGCCTTTTTTAGGCAATATCTCAAAAACAAAATTCCCAACATGAAAATTGCCAACTATAACAAAAATAAGGGTTATGCTACTAAATGCCAGGAGCTTAAACCAAAAACTGCACACCCTGAAAGTACTTTTATCACTGGAGAATGTAGATATATGTGCAGTCACAGAAACATGGTTCAAGGCCTCAGATAGTATGCCAACAAGTTCAACAAGCAATGCCCTGGAACAAATTATTCAAACCCCAACAAGACAAACAAACATACTAGATCTGGTCCTCACTAATATGACAAAGAGATGCACCACTGCAACTGTCGGACCATCATTAGTCAAATCTGACTACATATCAGTCACCTTCAAACTGGCACTAACAGCCAGAACTCACAAAGGGTGAAGCCAGGCTAAACAACTTCATGAAAGCAAACTATACCCACCTACAGGAAGGTATAAATGCCTTTCAAGCCCAGCTGGAAGTTGTAACTACATCAAAGCTTACACTAAAGCCCTGTACAATCTATTGTATAAGTGTATACACTTGGCTGCTCCAGAGGGAATCAAAGACATAGCCCCAACTAAAACAGGCCTTCCTGGTGGACATCCAGCATCAACAAACTTTACAACAAATGCAAAAAGTTGCTGTCTAAGAAAACTAAGGAGAGACCCTAACAAAGGAAAGCACCCTCCTCAGCTTCAACAGGCAAATAAGACAATGTGTCAAATCCACGAAGGGTAACCGAGAAAAATGTAGGAATCACAGCCAAGGATAACCATAAGGCCTTTTACAACTATGTACATAGCCTAAAAGGTGGGACCCAAGCATGTGCCAAACTAGTGACTAATGGTATCACACACACTCTGATTCTGCAATGATAGCAAACTGGCTAGCAGACATATTTGGTGAAAATTTCACTCATTTATCTCCTCCAAACTTATCACAAACCTTGCCCCTAACTTCCCTCCACCCTTCACATCCAAAGATCAGGTCATTAAAGCCTTGTCTAAGGCAAAATACATGGCCTCTATGTGACCAGATAACATCCCAGGCTGTCTTCTAAACAAGCTAAAACATGAACTAGCATCACCATTAAGTACCCTATTCAATCACAGCCCAGCTACAGGCTTTGTTCTTGCAGAATGGAGAACAGCAACAGTTATTCCTGCCTACATAGGTGGCTTAGCAACAGACCCAGGGAATTATATAACCATATAAGAACTTATTGGTGGGATAGATTTGTGTCCCAATGACTCCCCCATCTGTGGAATAGACTTACTCTCCATGTCAATCAGAGTACTGCACTAGCTCTCTCTAAGAGGAACCTGGATATCTGGATGGGAAACAGAATATATACCCCTGGGATTCCACCTGTGTCCCTGGGAACATGGGTGAAATTCTTGGCTATGCTTATAAGGGCCTCCAAGCCAATAGCCTGGTATCATCCTATGAACCTATAAGCCTGACCAGCCTCATCTGTAAAGCCATGTAACGTATCATTATAGACCTCATAAATAAAGACATAGGTGACTTCCA
>NC_056726.1:1584982883-1584990383 GCF_019279795.1 Protopterus annectens
TAGGGTAATCAGCTGTGACAGTTGTAACACAGGAAACATCAGCCAGGCCTCTCTAAACATAGTGTATGCATAACAGAAGAGGTCCCCAAAAGTCAGGCATTGTAATGTGTACTGGTGTACCATGACCACTTTGGAAACCTACAGACAGTATCATGTAATATACATGTGCTGCACAACCAATGCCTCACTTCATCAGAGGCCCACCATCCCCATCTGTACTGTGCCAGTGCCAGTGTACACCTGTATGCTTGCTATTTATTAGCTGGGACTAGGCTGTTACATGTGGTGCTCAGTGTTTGGGACACTGCAAACTGACACACATGTGTAGGCCATAGTTGTCAAGCATCTGCAAAAAGGCTGAATGTGGGGAGGGGGAGTCATCATGACACACCATTGCACTGCAACAGGGATCCTAAGGATGCTACGAATGGCTGTATCTGCACACAGTCAGGGTCAAGAACTTTGGCAGATGTAACCCTGACTCCACAGCAATAGTGACTGCATTGTGTGAACTCCAAGGGATGTGCACCTGTGTTGACCTTGCAATTATGCAGAGTTGAGGGATATGTTCATAGGTTCATAGAGGGTGGCCTAATGGTTAAGATGTTTGCCTTACAAACACAAGGTGCAGGGTTTGAGTCTCACAAGGGATAATTGGCTAGGCTTAAAATGGCTTGCAAAGGCAGTTAGCTTAGTACTAATCTATGAACCTATTGAGGGATATGTGTAGGGCAGACTGACCATATACTGACAAATGCAGATGACCCATGCCAGTATGCCCCTGCCAGGAATAGTAACTGCTGTAATACACATAACAGTAGGTGCAACAAACCTTCATGATAAGGGCGTGCACACATATGCACCCATGAAGTGTATGCTTCGTGGTCAGCATCAGCACAGCTAACATATTTGTTAGACACTGCATTTGATTGTACAGGACATATGTCATATATCAGGCTCATGTAATGTTAACATATGCAGTGATATGGTACCATGGCATATCAAGGAAGAGGGTGTCATATCAATAAGGGTGTGTACACTTCCCATAGCCACAGTAAGGTTTGACGGTTGTCAATGCAATAGTATCATATTGGTCATACATGCACCACTGATACTGACATCTGTAAATCAGACATCTGGCATTCACAAATGACATCTGCCCACATATCATCCCAGGTATGTGTTGGACAAACACATAGGGGCTGTGAGCATTAGAGCAGACATAAATGACACAGTAATACACATTCAGCAATGGTGTGTACACCTGTGAGGTATGGTGCACAGTACATGGCAGGGTGCAGAACAGATGCACAGTGATACTTTGTATATGGGTGCAGTGTTTCCAGGGGAAGGGGCATCACCTACTAACACAGCCCATGCATCACACACATGTATACTGTTGCTAGCATGGATTGAATATAGCTGCACTGCATGCTGTTGAGTACCATATGTTATGCATGTTGACAGATGGGTAGTGGGAAGTCTGTGTGTACTATCTTTGTGCAACCTCACCTGTAGATGTGTGAGTGTAGGGGGTTATTTTGTCTGTAAGTGCAATATGATGGAGTGGAGGGGGGTTGATGCATGTAGGATGTGTGTGTGCATGTGTGTGTGTGTGTGTGTGTGTGTGTGTGTGTGTGTGTGTGTGTGTATGTGTGTGTTTGTGTGGGTGTGCATGTATGCACATGTGCAATTGTGGGGTTGTTCATATGCCAGCAATTCACTTTGGAATCGGGCAGTACATGGACATGGACTGACACATGAGACACCAGGAATACTTGTCTAATATGTATTCGCAGGACAACTGATAATATAATAAGGTCTGTAGCATGGAACATGCATTGGGAGGGAAACTAGACACCAGGTATACTGTTCAAATTGCAATCAGCAGAAAGGTGAATGACTACCCATGTATGCAACACTACAGATGCATAGATAACACCGGGGATTGTATCCATACATTACTGTTGTCCACATAATAAGTTGATTGAGCAACAGATCTTGCATCTACTGAGCAATAGTTACGTATGACACTCCAGTGCATGACATTATTGAGTGACCGTAGTAGCCCCTAACATATGGGAGCCATGCTCATGATGTCAGGACATACCCAGGGTGAGCACTGGATGACAGCAGTGAGTCCTTGTAAAACCTACTCCAATCAAGTCAAAGAGGTAATGGAATAACAGGTCATGTATTGCGATCACTTGTCTAGGCATTTAGAAGAATGATACGTTAATGAGTGGTATTAATGAGTGCATGTTTCCAAGTGTGATGCAGGATGGGGAACTTACATGAATAAACTTGGGACAGTCTGTAAACTCTGGGACAGGTAGGTATTATGGTGGAATTTCAGGGTGTGTGTGTGTGTGTGTGTGTGTGTGTGTGTGTGTGTGTGTGTGTGTGTGTGTGTGTGTATGTGTGTGTGTATATATGTGTACTGTTATGCAATGCCATACAGTTCTTAAAGTGCATTTCTTGTTTTCCCATCACAGGTGGCGAGGTGGGTCAGGGTCCCTCCTGCCTGCAATCTGATGTCGGTGTCCATACAGACACCAAAAATGATGATAGGTGTGTTGAGGCACAGGTGGGGTTGTCAGAGGCCGAAACTACACCATCGTTTGACATCCCCCTGTTTTCCACCCCATCCCTACACATAGTCACAGTGTCTATAGATATCCATAGATTCATAGGTTCATAGGTAGGTACTAGGCTATCAGCCCAAGGGCCTACATAAGCCTAGCCAACAAGGATCCCTGGCTTACGCCACCCAAGAAAGTTATTTTCTTGTGCCACTGTCAAGCAGAGACACAGAAGTGATCCCTGGGGTGTATTTCCTATTTCCCATCCACTCATCAAGATTTTTCTTTAAGAGTGCTAATGAAGAACTTTACTTGACATAGATGGGTAGCATGTTCCAGAGTAAGGGAAGTCTCTGGGACAGGAATCTATCCCTCCATCATGTCCTGTTTATTGTGATGACAAGGTTTATGTCCCTAGAGCATGTAGCTCGGAGGGATTGGGATTTCTTTAGGTGTAGCATGTCCAACAGCTCTGGGTTTGACATAGCCTTATATGTTAGGCAGAGATCACCTCAGAGTAGGCAATATGATATGGAGTAAATCTGGAATTTTTTGAGACGATCAGTATAGGGCATCTGTTTGAGGTGAGTAATCCTCTTTGTGAGGTACTTCTGTGGCCTTTCCAGATGCTGCAGATGTCTTGTGAGGTACATTCTAAAAGGGGAGCTGTACTCTATAATGGGTCTAATGAGTGTTGAGTAGAGGGGAACAAAGACCTCTTTTTTCCCGGATGAGAACCCTTTTATGATGAGGTGTGCCACAGAGAAGGACTTCCTGACTACTGTGGTGATGTGACTATCAAAAGACAGACTACTGTCCACCTGGGTCCCAAGGTCTCTTATCACACATTACATCACCAGTGGCCATAGCAGAGGGACAGTTGGCAGTTACTGGCAATGCACAGGAGAGTGTGGCATCTATGACTGCTGTGTCTGGACACAGGAGGCATAGCCAGATGTCTGGCAGGGCACCACATAAGCAGATGACCAGTGTGCTTATGGGAGGGCCGCTGGTCATCATGCCCCTAGCAGAAATGCCACAACTGGTACCACCAGACACATGTTTCAGACTGTCATGGGGCGCAGGCACATATGGAACTGTACACTAGACAGGGCCTGAGGCTGCAGAGGCGTGCTTTCTCATCTGTAAGTGACAACATCCATGAACTTGCAGGTGCCCTCTTTGATTATACAAAGGTCATGGATAGATGGTTGGGTGAGATGGTGGGCCTCATCAACCATTGAGTGTCCATGCTAGAACATGTGGTAGGAGTGAGGCACTGGCCACGTTTACGTAGGCTAGCAACACCAACATCTGGCGGTCGACGTGGACATGCAAAGACACCAAGCCGCTCCCGTAGTGGCAGCACCAGCTCCAGCACTGCAGGGGGGGGCACTGTGCTCACCACACCACAGCAGGCCACATGCACGTGGCCCTGGCCAGTTCCAGGAGGGACCTGATTCCAGCAGACATATGTCATCATCAGGGAAGAGTAGCACATCGAGGCCTGTACCTTGACATGCCCATGGAATCCCTGGCAGGCACAGTCCACGTGTCCGTGGCTGGAGGTGATGAACTGCACACCCTGCCAGGTATGGTCTGCAGCTGTCCAAGAAACACCTGTGCAGGGCAGTGACATGACAGAACTGTGTGCATGCATACCCACACACTATACAAACACACATAGGGCAACCCCATACCTACACACACCACATCACCATGCTCATATCAGCAACTTACACCCCTCATCCACATACATGGTATAAAATGTATTGCCCAGCCTAGGTCTATTGCAAATCAACAACATACCCTGTGCATATGATGATACCTGTGTCACATCCCTGTCATCCATAACATTGATGCAGGGACAGGCTAATATGGTTCTGATGCACATGGTGACTGTACTACAGTGTACCAATGTACTGCTGTGTAACATGTTGTCAGCAGTAATGTTTAATGGTTACATGTTAGGTAATGTAGCTGTCCAGCCATGATGCATTATAGCTGTTAGTAACACTGAGTGATTGTGGTCTCCATAATGTTATCCATTTGTGTTTTAGGTTTACATGTGTCAGCAGGAGGATGGCCTGCTGTCATATCTCCCAAGGGGTATGGCACTATGGTGACACCATGGCTGTGCCATATCCTGGGTACAGTTGACATATGTCACAGGTCTGTATAACAGTTACTGCCTGTGCCACATGTACAGGTGACCCCCCCTGGGACATGTATATTCAGCAACCTGAAGTAGATCCCTCCACATACTTGCACACTCTTATTTGGCAACACTGGGACTAGACCCCTACCTAGGTATGTAGTACTACTGATGTGTGTGGCTTTAATTGCACATACCACACAGTGTTTAGGATGAGGTGTGTTCCAGGTTACATGTAGAACATCCCCAGGAATGTACAGTATGGTAATAGGGGATGCAATGGTTCTATATGTACAATACATAATGTGACATACCATCATATACACATTAACAGACACATAACAGACGGATACACATCCGAGAGACCTGGGCCTATCAGTGCTAACTAATTTGTCAGTGTGTCCAATGTGTTACAGGTAGACTGCACACAGCACATGCATAACTGGGCTGGATAATGTTATCAGTTACCTGTATGGTTGATGTTGACAGTGGTCACTATACAGTGATACATGGGACATGTAGCGGGGGTACCATGGTGTAATAGTGTACACAGCACCCACACCCCACTGTGGATATTGAACACACTGGAACCCATGATGACACTACACATTGACCAGGACTGCAACACAACCTATTGTCCATCCCAAGAGTGGTACTACAGGGATATGTATGTAATGCCCATGCCACAGGCATAGTAGGGTGATGAATTGTCATGCCTCTCCTATGGGCAGCAACATCACAATCTGTAATACTGTGTGGCAATGCGTATTGTAATAGGAATATGTGGCCTTGGAATGCTGTACCCTGCAGATATACACATATGCACACATACACACACTTGCCAGAAGTGTATGGGTATCCCATGCCTAGCAACCCATTTGTACAACAGTGTTGTGCTGGTACTGCAAGGCTCAGGTAGTCTTTAGGGAGAGGAGTGTAACAAGGTACATGTAATGTCTGGTACAGCAGCAGCCACATTCAACTATGGCAATGGCTATTGCAGTGGGTGTGAAGGGCCTCAGGGTATTCCCAACTACAGGTGTACTAACACACATACACTAATATCCTCAGTAATGCACATGTACACATTTGTCAGTACTGGGGTGCATCACTGCAATCTTTCTACAGACACCACTGTGGTGATCCTCAGGGTGAGAATGACATGTATCAGCCAATCCTCTTGGTGCCTCCTGCAAATGGCCGGTGAGGTGATACTGTTGATATGTATGCAACATGTATTACAAAACATGGTTAGTGTCTGCGCTGGAGACCTGTACCCAAGCATGTTCTGTTGACTGTCATAGTGTAGTGAAGGTACCTGTGGCATGTGGTGTGTACAGGGTGATGTGTACTATCTGTGCCAGTTATAACACAACTGGGCAGACATGTCAATGTCTGCCCAGCTGTGTTATAATACAGCTGGGCAGACATCTCAGTGTCAGTCAAGCATAGGTTGCCTGTACGTATCCATGCTGGATACTTGACATCTGCACATCTGTACAAGGACTGACAGACATCAGCTTGCCAACTAGCTATGCAGTAGGATGAATTTGTTGACAGATGGACATCTGAGACCAATATGTATGCCATTACTTCATGTTGGCAACCCTCACTGATGTGCTATACAGACACTAGTCTACAGTTTATTTCCACATGTCAGATCATTATCCAGTAGGAAATATATAATTCGACACAGCTCACACACCAGAAATATGACAGTGAGGACTCAGAGTACATCTATGCATGCAGGGGTGCTAGTACTACAATTAGCAATCTACTCTTGCTTGGGAGAGCACTGTCAACAGTAGTAATGTCATGATACACTACATGCCAGTGTGACGGCACATAACCTGGGATACTACCCTTGTATGTAACACATTCACATGGTTAATAGTGTTGTGCAGGTCATATATACTCAAGTGTCCCAGACATGACACTCACACCCCTTGCTACTGCACTGACAGCACAAAGATGGATGTTATGGACATGGCATTACATACGCCTATTACAGATGTCATGACCCTGCTATGTTATCAGACTGGGATGTGGGCCTCATCAACCATTGATTGTCCATGCTAGAACATGTGGTAGGAGTGAGGCGCTGGCCACGTTTACGTAGGCTAGCAACACCAACATCTGGCGGTCGACGTGGACATGCAAAGACACCAAGCCGCTCCTGTAGTGGCAGTACCAGCTCCAGCACTGCAGGGGGGGGCACTGTGCTCACCACACCACAGCAGGCCACATGCACGTGGCCCTGGCCAGTTCCAGGAGGGACCTGATTCCAGCAGACATATGTCATCATCAGGGAAGAGTAGCACATCGAGGCCTGTACCTTGACATGCCCATGGAATCCCTGGCAGGCACAGTCCACGTGTCCATGGCTGGAGGTGATGAACTGCACACCCTGCCAGGTATGGTCTGCAGCTGTCCAAGAAACACCTGTGCAGGGCAGCCACATGACAGAACTGTGTGCATGCATACCCACACACTATACAAACACACATAGGGCAACCCCATACCTACACACACCACATCACCATGCCCATATCAGCAACTTACACCCCTCATCCACATACATGGTATAAAATGTATTGCCCAGCCTAGGTCTATTGCAAATCAACAACATACCCTGTGCATATGATGATACCTGTGTCACATCCCTGTTATCCATAACATCGATGCAGGGACAGGCTATTATGGTTCTGATGCACACGGTGACTGTACTACAGTGTACCAATGTACTGCTGTGTAACATGTTGT
>NC_056726.1:1584995383-1585072883 GCF_019279795.1 Protopterus annectens
GTGCGTATGCGCAATACACATACTGTCGACAATCACCATAAGTACACAGACTCCAGTACTGTACAAACAACCATAGACTGCTCAGGTTATGTCCACAGAAATACACCTACTATTCATAACATGTCTAGCAGTCTGATATCTGACTGACTTGTTATCAGGTATGATGTCAATAAATAATGGTGTACAGAACATATGCACCTCTTACTGCATGACATATGTACAAAGGTTGACAGACTTGTGGCTGGAGACACAAACACTGGGCCAATATTGGCATGTTGCTGTGATACCCTCATACATTTACTGTTGTAACAGAGTTTGTTGTGACATATGTCCTATGAGGGATATGAAGTCAGTAACTGTCATGGCTGTCACCATATACTGACTGCAATCCTCAGACTATGCTTCTGCAGTTCTAAGATAGGTGATCTGTGAGTAACACTAGAAACATAAGACTCCAAACACTGCCCAGTCTGCAGATACCCTACAGGTGGGAGATTCCTTAAACATGTAACACTGTCATGACAGATATTAAATCAAGTGGACCAGCCATATCCACACAAACCCTGTTAAACCAACATTACTCCAAATGCAGAAGAGCAACACTTACATTCTGTAGTCATGTCTGGAACATCCCCCTCCTGTTTGTCTCCACAGTGTATGTTGTTAGAGGTATATCCCACTACCATCTGTGATGCTGTTTGCCAAACACCGACATGAAGTCCTGCTCACAGTCAATGAAAAGGCCAAACACCCACATGATGTTCCTAGGTATAGGAGTGTGTTTCCATGCAATTGGCTATGGAAATGTTACCACAGCTGTTCAACATGCAATCAGCTAGTGGGGGACTGCAATTCATGCAGAGGCCATCAGCTGATCATGAGCATCACTTACAAAACTCAAGCTGCTGCCTAAGCAAAGCAGGTGTATTGCTCCACATCCACCAGAGAGGAAGTGAGAGAGACAGACAGAGACAAAGTAAGACAGGGAGGGGGTGGGAGTGTAAAACCTAAGCATGTTTGTGTCACACACTTACCAGTACAGGGTTTCAAACCCTTGCCTGACTATGTATTGCTATCACATGTCTATGCAGTTATTGCATGCACCACAGAGCTTACATGTTGGGGAGCTGTCCAAAGGTATATCTGATGGTGAGTGGCATCTGCAACAGTGATAAAGGAAGGATAAGATAGGTGTAGTACAGGTGCCTGTCCACATGGACAGGTGTCAACGTCGACATAGCCACACTCTCTCAGGGACTCCCACACATTATCACAGTTGGCAGGGTCAGGATTATACTTCCTAACAAGCTAGTTTGCCACAATACAGTAATACGCAGGCATCACATGCACCACAGGGGTTATTAGGATGATATATGGGCAAAGGGTATGTGAAGGTGTCTGACATCAGAAGGCATGCTTCAGTAGGCCAATGGGAGGTGTAGTGAGTGTGAATAGCATCCAATTCATTATACACATACAGACACAGGTTGCCAGTACTGACATGCATGGGTGCATTGCTTCACAGGTGTGTAGTGGTTGACTGTGCCAGAAATCTGTACAAGGCTAGGTAAAGGGTATACCTTGGCATCAGGCCACATGAAAATGATCTGCAGTGTGGCTCAGGGGTGAAGCGTCTGGATTGGCCCACACAGGTGGGTATTGTATTCACCATCCTGTCATATGGGTTACTATTGTGGGTGGCCAGTGCTGTGCAATGCTTGCCATATATATGTTCTATAGTCCATGACATGGATGGTGTCTGGGATATGCACACATCCCACATGCATGTTCTGTGACTTGTGGAAGTGTACCTGGGGTGCCTGTTGCATGTTTTGTACACAGATTGCTATTATCAGATGTGCCATTCCTGGCCTCATGTGGTGGGAACTGGCAATGGACACCAGGTTGACCCTGCATCTACATTGACAGCATGCTACAGGTATTCCCTGGTGTCAGTGGCATCTATCCATACAGTGCATGTGTATAGGGCATGGTATGTCCTTTGTGGGTTACATTTGCTGGCACTACAGTTGTTACAGGTGTCCAGTGGAGAACAATGTGAAGGAGCACTGTATGCAATTATGTGCCTATTGTAGTGATGGGACAGGGTGCCATGTCCTCTGTAGTCCACTGCAATCACACCATTGTTACTATCTGTGGGCAATATGCAGGGAACTAACAACATAGTGGTTGTTGCTTAGCTGAGTGTGTTTGTGTATGAGACATGGGTTGAGAGTGTTCTCTGGGTAATACAAGGGTTTCCTAAATGGTTCACCAGGCCTTGATATCACATGTAGGGGTATGGATTGTCAACCCCAGCCTCGCTGCTGTTTGACATCTGTTATCCTTGTAAGGTGGACATTGTGACATATAATAGGACCACCATATAATAAATTTGCAAAACCCGCTCCACAATGAGTCCAGTTGTTACACACTCACAGCCACCTCCACACAGGATACTAATGACACACACACACACACACACACACACACACACACACACACACACACACACACACACACACACACACACCAAGTCTCACAGTTGCCATGTCTGGGATTGGAACTCCTACTTAACTAGTACAGCACACTACAGCATTATGCAGTTATAGGAAGCGCCACAGAGGCTGATGAGTGTATAATTTCCCAGATTGGTGGGAGCTCCACCTTTGTGTAAAGGGATGACAGTGGCTGTCTTCCACTCAGCTGGGATGAAGCCAGTGCTCAGGCTTTGGTTGAATAGGTTGTCGAAGGGTGCTGCAAATTCCTGCTTTAGTTCACGGAGGATGCAGCCTGGGATGTTATCGGGTCCCATGGAGGCTGTATTTTTTGCCTTTGAGAGAGCAGGGATGACCTGTTCCCCTAGATATAAGAGGAAGGGGGCAGGTACTGGGGATGTCCTGATTTACTGATGCGGGTACAGAGTGGGTAAAGTTTTCACAGAAACTGTCAGTGAGCAAGCTCGCTATATTTACGGCATTTGTATATGTGGTGTCCTTGACCACCAGTTCTGAACAGATCTGCGTGCTTTCTTTGATGTTGTGGACATATGTGAAGAAGGCCTTATGATTGTCTCTAGTAGTTGTGACCACTTTGGACTCAAAGTTTGCTTTGGAGGATTTTACCAGTGCTCTTGTTTGCTTGTTCAGGCTAAGGAGACATTGCTTCCAATTGGGCACCTGCTCCTTTTTGGTCTTGGACAGCAGTTTTTTTTAATTTTGTTATAGAGATTATTTATTGCAGATGTCCACCAAACAGGTTTACTCTTCCTTGCAGAGGATGATTTAGTCCTGTCAGGTATTCCTGATTCCATTCATCTATATAAATGCTTGTATAGTTCTTTGGTGTAGTTTTAGAAGGGGAACAAAAGAGGGACAAACCTGCCCTTCTTCTCTACCAAAACACCAAACCTTTAATAAAATAACCAAAAAACCCTGAATGTTTCTAAAAGAAGGAGTATGGGTGGGTAGCAAGTTCAGCCAAAATTTGATCCCTTACCCAGTTATACTAATTCAAAATCAGTAAAGCCCTCCTTGTACTTATCTCATTTCCTCCCAGCACTCCAACTTTCCCAGTTTAACCCTTCCATCCTCAACATGCTAACTTTCTTCCTCTACCATCTTAATGCCCATTACTATTCCTATATGACCCTCATCTGAAGCTGTCCCTGGACAAATTGTAGTAGGAAAAAAATCCTCGGTTCCACCACAGCTGTAAAAATGTTAAAAACAAACTTTAATCTTCAGTAAAAACAGGAGCACAGTAAAATTCCCTGATAAGCACTTTCGGCTTACTAGCCTTCATCAGATCATATGTCTTAGCCGTGCTCACCCTGAATTTAAAGACAGAATAAACCAATCAGTGTTCCAAACACATATTAATAACCAATGAAAACTCATTAGTTTGCATACAGCATATCTCCTGTGTCTTGCTGTGAGCCAATCATTATTGTACCTCAAGGTATCAAATGTCTGGTATCCTAGTGGCAGAACTATCCAATAGCAACAAAGTTAATGATTTGCATACAGCATAAATCTTGCTTCTTGTTATAGCCAATCATATTTATGCCTTAAAATATCCAATCTGCAATTTTCTTGTCCTGTAGCTATCCAATAGCATCGAAGGGACTGAATTCTTTTGGTTGCCAGAACAAATTGTTATTCAATTCATTTAACAATATGCAGTACTTCACCGAAGCAAGTAGCACATATGATACAGTTTTATAAGTGCAATAGCATTGGTGCTCTTGCATATAAATTCCGAATAATGTGCGTATTACACAGTGTAGCGAATTAATACATGTATCCATGTGGTTTTCAGAGTAACATACTCTATGCCTCCTGAAGTATTCTTAGCCATGATGAAGGCTAGTAAGCCGGAAGCGCTTATCAGGGAATTTTACTGTGCTCCTGTTTTTGTTGTTTTTACTGAAGATTAAAGTTTGTTTTTAACATTTTTACAGCTGTGTTGGAACCGAGGATTTTTTCCTAATACATTTCTACATTTATGCTCGGAGCCTTCAGCAATACAGCTACGTTCTCTTCATTTTAATTGGTTTCCTACCTGTATTGCACATGGCTGAGAATCTGCTGAACACTAATTTGATACCTAAAGAGAAGATGAAGAATTCCTCAGTGCTATCTGACTTTGTTGGTGAGCTCAATAATCCTTTGATACAATTGAATCTTGGAAATGAGACTGTTCATTATAGCACGTCTAATAATGAAGAAACTGATTTTTATACCATCTTTCATGAAGTGGAAAATGCTGCTTTTAAACTTAAAAGGCTTCAATGGCAGCGATTCCCCTTAGAGGCCTGTATACATCATAAAATTGTCCCCAGAGGCATGAGAGTGAAATGGCAATACCTACCCGGATTTACTTGCACAATGGCAGGCTACTAATCTGGATACAAGTATAAAATACATGAATTTGATAATTGAGTATTTTAGACCAGAAGAAGAGAAAGTTGCACTTAGCATCAAGAATAAACAAGCAGAGCTAGAAAATATGCCTCTAGCGGAGGCATCTATTCATAAACTGGAAACGTTACAGTTTAACTTAAGTGTCTATGACACCAAACTTAAAGAGCAAAAAACTAGGAAATTAGCACGTAACTACCAAGATTGATGAAGGCTAGTAAGCCGAAAGTGCTTATCAGGGAATTTTACTGCGCTCCTGTTTTTGTTGTCTTTACTGAAGATTAAAGTTTGTTTTTAACATTTTTACAGCTGTGGTGGAACTGAGGATTTTTTTCCTACTACATTTCTACATTTATGCTCGAAGCCTTCAGCAATACAGCTATGTTTTCTTCATTTTAATTGGTCCCTCGACAAATTGGTTTGTTCCCAAACCTCAGTTGTCCCAGTCCCCTTCAATAAACACACCACACCAAACGACACTTGACGACCTTTATTAAACTTCCATAAACATAACTTTATTGAACAATATTTTAATGTATTAGTCACAACATGAACATGCATATAACCATTTCTTATGGCAGTGGAACCTTGCTTAACTTAACCAAATAAGCAGCGCCTCACCTCAGGTCGCTTACTTTTACTTATTAAGCAGCATCCCATCATATCTCTAAACCATACCAAATTACTCAGTATTTACCAGTTTTGAGGTCCAAATAATGGGGTGCCATGAGTTTCCGAATGTCCCCTTTAATTCCTGAATTTTCCAGCTTTTTTTTTTTAATTTTTTTTTTACTTTTGCTGGCATAATTGCATGCAGAGGCATGTGCGATGACGTCAGCTTCATGACCAGTATGCCAGCCTGTTGGAATTTGGCTGAGGGTGAAATCAGAGTGTGTTTATCTTTTACTTGCATATGTGTACATTTCATACACATATCACATGCTGTCTGCAACAGCTCTTGGAAGAGTTGGAAAGAACAGATCAGATCTCCCATTGTAAAGTGAAATCTTGGAGAGTCTGTTATTAGACACAGACAGTGTTTTTTTTTTGTTGTTTGTTTTAAATTAAAAAGGCTCCAGCTAGTATGTTTTTAGTTTAGAATTAGAATTTAGGCAGGAAGCAAACCTGTCCACAACTAAGCAGAAGAGCAGTCTCTCGATGGACCCATCCTAGACCACAAGCATTCAGTTTAAATGTTTAGGGCTTAAAAGATTTAAAGGTGAGGTTTTGATATTAATGCCCTCAATCTAGTATGTTTGATTTTCTTCTGTTACTTTACTAAATTGACGCGGTAGTGGTGCTGCGGTAGCATTGTTGCCTCACAGCAAGACGTTGTCCCGTTCGATTCTCAGCTAGAGCATCTTCTGTGTGGAGGCATGCGTGAATGGGTGTGCCTTCGTTGAAGGTTGTGCATCAGGGCTGGTAACTCGGCACGTAAAATCCACTACCAAACATTAGCGGACCGGAGTTCCGCTGTGGCGACCCCTATCCGGGATAAGCAGAAAGACACAACAACAACAACAACAACTTTACATAATTGATGGAATTAAATGGGGCTTTGACTTTAAGAGTACATAGACAGCTGTTCCATTCATCTTCTTGTACATAAAGGATGCTTCACTATGCAAAAGTGTCAGTCCATTTTCTCAGTCTCATTTAATGTTGTTTGACTCAACTGCAAATACATAAATGTTTTACGTAATGTGTTTGGCTAGTGTTAGTAACTAGGCTTTAATACATTTGTTATTAAGTATTTTTATAAATAGGCAGTAGGCTTTTCTTTTTGTTACACTAATGATTGAAAAACTATTGTTCCATCTTGTTATGTTTCCAGATATTTTGACGGTTGGCTGGTTCCACTGTGGTTTATCTAGGTTTGACATGGAGTTTACATCATTTGACCTTGATTGTAGCATAGGAAGCAGATATTTTGTTAGCAGTGATTGGATAACTCTTTCTCTTGTGTAATAAAGCCTGTCTTTCATGCAAAGTGTTTTGGTATACAAGCCATTACAATTTAGAAATGATTCAAAATTGGATCTTTACATACCTTCTAATATTACATAGAGCCTTAACTTTGAGTGTCTGGTCTGGTCGCCTGGATGTAGTTATACTAGAAGAGTTTGTGTTCATTTTGCTAGGAAGGATGCTTGGATCTCTTCTTCTTGATCCCTCTTTTAACTTCACATAAACACAATGCATTACTCAGTACCAGCAAATCATGTTGCTGGCTTGCTGCATCTAATCTGCACAGCACTCAAGCAGAAGACATGCAATAACAAAAAAAGCATCTGACCAAAGCAGGAAGCTGCATTTTGGTTTGTTTTTGTTTTTAGTGCTGAAGTGTGCAGATCATGGAGTGGCATAATATGTCAAATGAGCCAGCTGTGGCACTGTGTTTCCAGGGATGATAGTCTAGGTTAGAACTATGTATACAAATGTTCCTTTATTTTTCATAAACAAAATGACAGTAAAGTGTTCCATTTCCTATAGTTCTCTACAAAGGACCGGTGTGTAACACATTTCTGCCATCACTGAAGATAAGCTTATGCATAGTTTCATTTCCTGCATGACCATCATAATCCATTAGAAATGGTCACTCCAATAGCATATCTCTTTCGGTTCACTATGGTGTTCTGTTTACTCTACATTCACCAGTGTTAGTGAAAATCACCAAGATACTAAAGCTGAACATAGGGCTGATTTTGGCAATGCAGGGTCATCCAATGATGATAACAACTTAGCTTGTGAAAAGTCACAGTCTGGGGATATAATGGCACTGTCTGTCTCACAGAAGGTCGGGGATGCACCTACCAGACAAGCTGAAGAAATAGTCATAAATACTGAGGAGTCTGTGACTGTACAGGTGGGACATATAGCATTCCTAGAGGAAGTGTTGCCACCTGTGGATTTTGCCATTAAATGTGGTTTCATTTTGTCAGAACAGACAGGCTCATATCTGCAAGCACACATGTCAACATATCAGGTTTGGCATAACTGCTGAGATACAGGCAGCATTGTGGTTGAATTAACAAACAGGTAGGACTGTAATCCAAGGACAATCTGCTGCCACACACTTCAAATTGGAGGTTGTGAATTTGTTGTATAATACTTCAGACAATGCTATGCAGCACTATCATGAGCCCTAGGTAGACGAGGAGTCACTCATTTGGCAGCTTAATTAGGATGTCGATCATCTGCCTGTCATGAGGTCTGTAGCATCACAAACTGTTGAAATCTGCACATTTATATGTACAGTTCACAATATCTTCTATTTTAGTGGGAGAAGGGCATCACATCCCAGGGACTAAAAAAGCTGTGTGCAGCATACCATATTCACAACATTTTGAAGGCTCTGACATAACACATCACAGGCATTGAAAAGAATCATTAACCTTAGATATTCAAGGTAGCCCTACCAGATATTCCAAGGCACTGGGGACATGTCTTGAGCATTCTGGAGACACATTCAGTAGTATTCAATGTCTCACACATGGTGTTATATGTCATTTTAGTGGTAGCTTGGGGTGGTGAATAGGAGTCAGTTATCAAAGCTCTGGTGGGGGGATACCATATCAACTGCAAGATGCAGCAAAAATTTGTTGAGGGCAGTTAGGAGACATAGTTTATCAGTTTATCTTTGTTTTGTTTACTGAACTTTCATTTACTAATAAAATGACCCTGTAGAAAGTTATCTCACTAGAAGAAGCAATACAAATTGAAAATGTGTAGTTACAGAAATCATGCACGTTACCTGATACTGGTGGGTTGTAGAAGTTGCAGTTGACTTTTATGATGGAAATGTTCTGAACTAGGCAGTTTTGTCATTATTGGTTCATGCATTTTGTTTCATTGCAATGCTTACTGGAAAAATGTTAAAAACAATAAATTTCTAACTCATTCTAACAAGTGGGCTGTATTATACAAGGAATATAATTTAATGCAATCAGGAAGGTGCATCAAAGAACACATGTATGTTTCATGTGCGAGGGGCCTATGATTTGAAAACAGCCCAAAGGTCATCTTTACTACTGCTACTGGCAAGATGCATTTTCTTTGAATATGGGTTTCAATACTGTTTCAATGAATGTGAGTTTTCAGGGCAGAGAAGTTTTAATGCTAAGTCTATTTTTATTGTGAGATTGTAGTATTTTGTTTAGCAGATGTCTATTAATGTTTGTGCTAAAAAATGTAAAAATAAAAGTTTTAAATGAAATTCAAATAATAATTGTATTAGTAAAGCAGTATGCACATTACAGTGTTTATGGTAAATGAAATGAAATAACCAAGTAATGGGACATTGGAATGGCTGCAGGGGGGAGGGCAACATGATTTTGTGTGGGGGGGGGCAAATTCAAAGACAGCCCCGGGCGGCACAAACTTTGGCTATGCCACTGATCAGTAGGCCATAGAGAATGACTTAGCAAACTATAATATTCTTTTGCTAAGATTAAAATATTGCCTACCAGTAAATGCCCTACTTTTACCACATAACCCACCCAATGCAAGTCACCAAAAACAAAATCCTAAGGTTCATCATCTTCTCCCTTCCCAGTGAACATCATTGCTACACATTTAAAAAAAAGTTAACATTTGCTACAGGGTCTGGGAGGTCATATTTTGGTTGGCTGTTCTTCAGTTTGTGTTTGAAAGTTGATATCCCACAATTCCACTGGAGTGGGTAGGGTCACACAGTTATGTATGCAAATGTTATGCTAAATAGTGTACAGATTTGTACCTATTTTACATGGGTCTTTGTCCAGATTTTTGATGTTTCCAAGTTGAGAGGCATGCATCCCATTGATCATTTTCATCTATCAACTAATAAAATTAAACATCCAACACCAGAGGGGGAGCAGAAGAGGGACAAGCCTGCCCCTCTTCTCTGGCAACCAGCCTGACACAGGCTGTCCCCCCTCATTCACTCAAACACCTTCAGCAAACCTTCCAAAACAAACCTAAGTGTACATTAAAGAGGTCCCACCATAATCATTAAGGTGTACTCCATCAGCTCTAAACCATACTGGATCCCTGTCATCAACATATCAATGCCCAATCATATAAATATCCAAAGCAGCCAGTTGCCTAACTTAGCCTAACATTAACAAATTGATGAGGCATCTCTACAGCCAAAATAACTGTGGTACTACCTCCGACCACACAATACACATACCTGGTTCTAACCTCATTAAAATATACAGATCCTCACATATCCTAACTCCCAGTGTAACTTAGGAAACATTCCCAAATTGTTATCTGCCAAAGGTGTCACCATAATTTAAAGGAAACCAATGTCACTCAAAACAATGCCAAATCAACTGAGTGCCATCCAGCTGAGCTGTGGCCCTCTTTTACCACCCAATGGATATAAGAATGACCAAAATGAGATTTCCTTTCTTAAGAAAAGAAAAAAATGTAATACTAAGCCAATTGCCACACTCAGCTAACTAATATAAGGCCATAAAGCATTTGATGACCAAAAAATGAGCCTCTTAATGATTTCAATGAACCAGCCTTCACTTGCTAAATCCAGTACCTTTACAATGTGCAAAGAATGAGTGAAAAACTTATCTCCCAGAAAACCAACACTGAAAAGATGTCCTCATCATATATACATACTGATTGCACTTCATCACCTTGCCTCTTGCCAATCAAAATGACATCCTGGCCTGAATGAAAATTAACCCTTTTCCCTCATGACTTCTCCTGCTAGACCTTTGTTGCTAGCCAAGTTAGAACTAACTACAAACAGTCAACATTCCTCCTCCAATCATCATTCCATCCTACCAGCCAGCGAGCCATAAACCATTGTCCACAAAATATGTCCCAATCTAAATACTCACTGCCCCATCTGTAAACAATTGCAAATCCCCTTGAACAAACCGATCCACCTGCCAAAAAGCCATGCTATTAAAAATATCTAAAAAGACAGCCACAATACTAAATCAGCACACACAAACTTATTAACCCTCAAGCAATGGTGTTTGCTTTTACCTCCATTCAACAAAAAGGCCACAAACTCACAAAAGGAATGACCCGGGTGAACTACCCAACAAGCATACTCCAGGAACCCAAAGAGCTTCATGACATCCTTAATCCATACCTTGTCCATGGATTTCCCCACCAAGTCTTTTCTTTCAAATGTGTTACCTTCACATCTGGTAAACAAAACAAACCATGATCTGAATGCACTAACAATTCCAGAAAACACTGCCTTGCTTGAACCTTTTAACTTCTGCCTAGCCAATGGAACATCCAGTTCCTCGCACATCCCCAAATACAGCTGCATACCTTTCAATGCTCTGTCAAACCCTTTACCTATTCCTAAGAAGTCATCCAAATAATGTATTGCCTCCTGGCAGCTCACCAGCTGCTGCCACATCCAATGGAGAAAGTAGCACAGGCCACCGATCATCCCATTGGCATAGCCTTGTCACAGTAAAACTTAAATCCAACTACTATGCCCAACAACAGCCACTCTTCCTCTAAATCTGGTAATAAACAAAAAACAGAGTCACTATCTACCCTTACCAACCATGGATCCGTAAACGTCCAAATTACCTACACCGCGTCATCCAAAGATGCATAACTGACTTTATGTCATCTCCCAAAATAAAATCATACATAGAATTCCCCTAGGATTAGACCAGTGGTGAATCAAATAAATTTCTCTACCGACTTCCTAGAAAGCAACACCCACAGATAAACCTTAAAGCTGTTAAAGGGAGAGATATCAAACAAACCCAATATCATGCCTTCCTGCCATTCATTCTCTTTCAAGCCTTCAAAAATCTCCTCTTTTTCTTGCAAGGAACATGGATTCCTACAAGTTGACCCCCCTTTTCACCCCTGAGTTACTATAAAATCCCTCAAAAAAACATATCTATTAATTCATCTGCAACTGCTGAATCAGGAAATTGCATGAGCAGCTCACACAACCCCCGTACATTAATGGGAAAATGCATCCACCATCTTCCATTTGAACCACAAAAGGACACCCCCTTCCCTGCCCCATAATTAACCCTGCCCCGACTACCTTGAAATGCAAGAAACGATAAAGATAACCCACCCAATCCAGGCTACTGTAAACTTAAATTAACCAATGTACCTTCCTGTCTGTCATCTGCACCACTGAATGCACACCCCCACACTTTGAACAGGTGTGCAAAACCTACACACCACCCACAATCAACACCCCACATAAAAGGCTCTATAATTACCACCCAGCATACCCCTTTAACTACCCGCACTAACTTAGACCCCTTGCTAATGGCTACAAGGTTGTTATGTATCACAGTGGCTAGGTAAATGTCAGGATGTTTCACATCCCAATGCAGTGACTTATCTGCTGCCATCCGATTCCAAAACCTCATGTAATAAATGACAACTAACACCTAGTTGCCCCATGTTCTTGGCCACAGTGTACCTATCCTCTTCTGCCGTGAGTCTGCTAAAAACACCAAATTTATTTTCTGTTAGCGCTTTCTGTTTCCATCAGACATTGAACCCTATCCACAGCAATTAATTCAAAATGTCAGCATACTTCCCCTTCCAGATCTTTCCTTTAACTAAGAAATGTATGTGAGGGTGTCAAAGAAGTGAAGGTTAAGACTGAACCAGCATCTTTAAGACTTAGCATATATGGAGCTTCATTTACCAAATAAGTCAATTTAAATGCTCTTAGCATTTTCATGTAGGT
This sequence comes from Protopterus annectens, assembly GCF_019279795.1. Lineage (NCBI taxonomy): Eukaryota > Metazoa > Chordata > Ceratodontiformes > Protopteridae > Protopterus > Protopterus annectens. The sequence goes on from NC_056726.1 coordinate 1,585,008,005, forward strand.
GTTATCGCTACTTGTGCAGTTTGTTTTGCTGCTATTTATAACTAAATCTAAGCCTTGGGCTGCTTGAATTTTAAAGACTGCTCCATTCATTTAGTGTAATTAAAAAATAAATGACAAGAAAAAAATAAATTCTCTTCATAAACATTACAAAAATGTACATTACTCTGGACTTTTTAAAAGATACAAAATTATATTTGTATCTGAGATTATCAAATAGCAGCGTGCTTCATTATAAAAATGAAAAATAAGTTTTGGAAAACAGAAAGAAAATCATTTAAGCAGAAGTGCAGTATTTACTATAACTTATTACAAGTTTTATTAGTCTAAAACAGTTGTATTTCTGTGTAGTTTTCCTTTTTACTCAGTCCATCACTTTAAATAATGCTGCTGATGTTATTTCACAGATATGTGTTTAATTTTGATTTCTTTCCTGAATTAGTTAAATTATTTAGACGTATTAACATAGGCAACTCAACATAAGAATCAGTTATTTTGTTTTTAAATAATTTAAGTATTTGATATAAATGTCATGCCACTCTAGACCTGTGTGGATGTTTGCTTATGAAATATGGCACGTAACAGTCCTCTCATAGTGAAAAGAGACAGGTCATAAATGTTTGCTACGTCTACACTGTATTTATGATCAAGGTAGCACAAACTTAGATAATTATGTAGTCAGTAACTTTGACATGTTTTGATAAAATTAGTATTCCTAAAGTGATAGCAGCTATTTTAAGGACAGCATGTACAATTCCGATGATGAGTCATAACAGCAGCCTAGAAGCAACAACTTTCAGAATATTCATAGACCAATTTGCATAGATTAGCTGTAGTCTAAAGATGCAAGTTATGATAATCTCTCACATTAAAAGTTTGCCTTATTGATGCTAGAATTTACTGTTTGATGCAATGCTTGCTATAAGGATGGATTTCTTTATTCATTTAATTAGAATTCTGTACACTTTTATTTAATAATATTATTGAACATGAAGGAATGTTCAATGTAATTTTTATGGTTAATCGAGAAACTCACTGGCAGCCAAACACATTCCTAGCGTTGTTCTCTTCTCCTTATATAGGAATTGACCAGTATTATGATGCTTTGGTACATAAAGGGGTTTCATTTATAACTGGCATAGTGAACTAAGACAAGAATTCTCCAGAGAGATCAATTTAAATATGTCAAGGAGTGCAAAGGTGAATGTAATTTTCTTTCTTATTCACTGTGGTCTCTCATCTGTGTCATTTATTATTTCCCGTGCCAACAAATTACAAGCAAAATTGGTTTGCATCCTATACTAGACTCCTTTCTAAATCATTATATCCTACATGTATCAGTATATGTACTATGTATCCCATAAAACACTGTTATATAACAACTTCAACTGGTCAAGGAATTGACAAATTCTTAAGGTATCCAAAACAATTTTTCCATGAATTGATCAACAAAATTTATTTTTCCACATGACTTGTTTGTATTTAAATTATTTTTTGTAAAAATAGATTGATGTGTTTTATCTGCTTGCAATGTTTTGCACCATCATGTTTCTTTTTGCATTGCTGATATGACTCCAGATCTTTCACTGACTTGTGTACTACACTTAGCATCAATCAACACAGGCACAGGTCAGAGGTCTAGGCATAGGCAGCCACTACTCACAACATGGTAGATATGATGCGCATGCTGCCTGATCTATATGGGGATGCTCAAGATATGCGTGGACTGCAAGGATATTTGCAACACCTGCAGAGTCCACATGTAAAGTGACCAGGTATACTGGAACAGATAGTACACATCCCTTGTTATACTCATTACCAAGTTACCGTACCTGGTAATAACCAATGACGGTTATCAGCCTCTACCCAGAGATGCCTTATCAGGCTTTCTGATTTAATTCTGGCAGTTCCACACCACCCCTGTTGCCATTTAGCTGGCACAGTGCCATGCAACACCATCTCTAGTGAAAACAACACAGATCCCTGAAACTGCAGAGGGACATGGTACATGTGGCCAACATTTCATAGCAGATCCACCTTGCCATAGAAAGATGTTAGTCATGTCCCTCCTAAGCCTGCTACATGCTTGAGTGGCTACTGCATTCATATCCTGTGGCTCTCTCCCATATCATAGTATCATAGCTTTGCTGTCACATGTGACTGTACCTCAACCTCCTGTACCAATAATGGTGAGATACAGGGCTTCCAAGATGGCTGCATACTGACCAATGGCTTGATTTCAGTTCTCCCAGTGTAAAAAGAGAAACTGAGACATAAGGGCTAGAAACTCAGCTAGTTTCAGTATATTCAGTTACTGGCTAATAAGTACACTGCCTGGATAACAGCAAAGAAGAAACTTAGAGAGGCTGAAAGAAAATAAATTAGAAAAGGTGAGGAGAAAACACTGAATGTGAAGAATACTGCAACTGTTCAGCAAAAAACAGTTCACACTCCAGCTTTGGTATAAGACATGACTTCCAGTAAGCTGAAGGAAAAGATAAATCAAAAGTGCTCAGAGCTGATTAAAACAAACAAAACATTGAAGACGTATACCAACTCAAATAACAAAAGGTCAGAAAAAAATGGAAGAAGCTTTAAACAGCTATTCAGATGAAATGATAAAACTGCAAAAAATTCAGAGGTCAAAGTAAAGAAAAAACTGTCTGAGTATGAGACTGGATAAGAAGAACTGTTTCAAAAAATAGATTAGCTAGATGACAGAGTGCACAGTGAAAACCTGAGATTTTCTGCAGTACCTGAAAAACTGAAAGAAACAGACTGTATTAATTCTGGGAAAGCACACATAAGCAATTGGACTGATACTCCACAGCAGGATCTGTTAATTGAAAGGGCACATTGTGTGTATGCTCCAAAGGTAGCCATGAGAAAGTAGACAAGACCTGTATTACTAAAGATGCAATCATAGAAGCAGAAACGGTTAATCCTCACTAAGTAGTTGAAAAAGGGAAAAAAACTGGAGACTATAGTGTTTGTGGAAAATGATTATTCACTGTAGATCAGGTAGAAGAGAAATAAATTCATCTCAACAATCTGGAGATGTTGAATGGTAGGTGTCAGATTCAAGCTGCTTTACCCAGCTGTCTTCAGAATATTTTTCCTGCTGGATCAAAGTCATTTTGATAGGAGGAAATACAAAGTTTGTCCAACAAAAAGTGATCCATCAAACAGAAAGGGACACTGCTTCTTGTTCTTCTAATAATAAAGCTTATAGAGATAATTTGCCAGCAAAACCTTTGCCAATGTTCCAAAGGGAAGTGATTGACAGAAATAATCACAGGAGCTGACTAGAAGAATTGGGAGCACCTTGGACTTGAACTGTAGTCTGGGGTTAGTAGACAAAGATGAACAGGAAGAAGATTAGCAAAATCTAAATTAGTGAATGAAAGTGAGCCTATAAATGATCAATCACATTTGAATTACAAGAAAAAGTGGAAAGATTAGAAGTTTGTTGACTTTTATACATGTAAGGGACTGCCATAATCCCTACTTCATGTCATAAATGTTTGGAAGATACTGAAGGGATGGAAGAAAAGAATGGATAAAAAAAATAAGAAAAGCAACTTAAAGTAAAACAATTTTGTTCTTAGCGGTATTTGCATGGGATATTTCATGATATAAATTGCATGTTATGTAGTAAAGCATTATCAGTTATTGTTGTATGTGATAAAGATACTAAAGTAAACAAGTGTTTTTATTTTCCTTCTTTAGTTAATGTAAACTCTATGAAGTGATAGATTGTACTATGTTTTTGCATATTATAGCTGTAAAATGTGTTTGAAATCTATGTTAAACATTGTAAACTATGTAATGCACGTGGAGATTTTCTCCCCGAGCCTCTACTGAAAATGGGTTCCTGACCCAGTGGACTTTCCCGGTCAACAAATGTTAATAAATAAATAAATACTTGTAGGCATTGTAATGTAAAAGGAGAAGAAAGGCTGGTCAAAAGCATATGTAAGTTAATATGGTGTAGTCTTGAGTTGTTGAGGTGGTGGATGGGTTGTAAAATTGCACAGATTATTAATATATGTAGAGCTGATATGTCCTGTCTTACTTATGGACAGGTGAATGTTTGGATTAAGGCTTTTGGCTTAATTTAATAACATGTTTTCTGTGCAAGCATGTAAATAAGAGGATAACGAATGCAGTGAAAAGTTTTCCTTTGGCAAATAAATGTTCAGTGTAAGCTGAAAGGTTTGCAGACCTGCATATTTGGTACATGTATTTTCTCGGAGACAGGCTGAATATAGGGGAAAGCAATAAAAGCCAGAACATTGTTTTAAGGATAAAGGTTAATGTTTCCTGAAAGCTTATAAACTGTTTTTAAAATCTGGGAGGGGAATGAAGATATGACAAGAAAAGACAGCAATTAGTTTAAGTAGGAATGCAAGCTGTAACATGCACCTTAGCATGGATAACCTTAATGTTTGGTAAAGTTATGCTTATGTGCATTGCTGTTAATTTGGGACAGTTGCTCCTACCACGAGGATTAAACTTCATTATTTTAAGATGTACATAGTTTTGTGCTTGTTTTTAAGTTAATAGGCTATGGGGCTGTTCTGGAGCTGTGTTTTTTTTTTTGTTCTACGGTTTTCATTAAAACAAAAAGTCTTATAAATAAACCCCTTTCTGTGCACTACTTATACCATCCATCTCTATGTATACCTTCAAGAGGCCAATGTTTAAATAGCTCTACCTCGTTTTCCTTGTTTAATTTGAACATGTATAAAGTTATGCTCCACTTTGCTTAGAACTAACTTTCCCTTTCTTCTTCTACTTATGCCTACTAACATAATAATCAAGTTTAATGCTTAATTAGCATTTCTTTTCTGTTCCTTGTATAATTTGAAAGTGTATAAAACTATTCTCCCATGTATTTTTGTATATTTTATATAATTGAATCATGCTAATAACTGAAGTGTATAGCTCCTATTTGAAAATTGCTTTATACCGGTCATCTATTTGAATTTTATATCCCTGTATATAATTGTACTTTGCTTCTTTTTAAAACAATTGTATAAGTATCTTGAAGTTTTTCTCCTCATGAACCAACCCAGTCCTAGCCCGATTCTGTATCGCTTACGCCACCCCTTGATTTGAGTATACTATGCCCTTTTTAAGGTTTAGTTTACTGTGCCTCTGTCTAATAGTGACACGGGAGTAATCCCTGGGACAAACCTACGATCCCCCAGCCACCTATCGAGATTCTTCTTGAAGAGATTCAGTGAGGTGCTCTGCCTCACATGAACTGGAATTCTATTCCAGAGCGAAGGGAGCTTCTGGGTTATGAACCTGTCCCTCCAGCAAGTTCTATTTATTTCTGTGCTGAGGTTCAAGTCCCTCGAGCGTGTGGCTCTAAGGGATTTAGATTTACTGAGGTGGAGCATGTCCATTAATTCTGGATTTGACATAGCTTTGTATGTCAGGCATAGATCGCCTCAAAGTAGGTGGTATGCAACTGAGTAGAGCTGGAGTTTTTTTAACCGAGCAGCATATAGCATCTGTTTGAGACCCTTGATCCTCTTGGTGAGATACTTTTGGGGTCTTTCTAATTGCTGCAGGTGTCGGGTAAGGTACATCCCAAAAGGGGCATTGTATTCTATGATGGACCTGATGAGGGATGAATAAAGGGGCACGATTACCTTTCTTGATCTAGATGTGAAACCCTTCGTGATGAGGTGGGCTATGTAGAAGGTCTTTCTAACCACTTTGACAATGTGGTTTTCAAAGGAGAGATTGCTATCAGCTTGGGTCCCCAAGTCCCTAATAACTTTCTCTGTACTTAATAATGTGACATACTTTTAAATGGAGATGGCAAGAAACAACCGTATAAGAGATCAACCTGCCAAACATTAGTGAGTGCATGTAACACAAAAGCTGGAAATAGTCATTTAGAAATGCTGTCAGATATAATAGGTGGGAGTAATAACTTCTTATCATAATGGTTGCACTAAACTTATTATTTTGGAACATAAATGGCTTGACAGGTGCAGATAAAAAGGTAAGAGTATTGGATTATATTAAGAAATGCAGGATGCAAATAGCAATGCCACAGGAGACACATCTGAAAACAAGTTAGCAAGTAAATTTGATAAAGAAAGGATTTCAGGATGGATATTCAGCAGAATATCAGGCACAAAAGGATTCTGTTGGTTTGGTTGACGTGAAGTTTGGTCAACATCTGTTTAATCAACTGCATTTGATTGACTGTACAGGTAGTTGGTGTGTGTGAAATTGCCATTTTCTGGAGGGGAATATTCCCTTTGCCTGGAGAGTGTGTCATTTCAGAGTTAATATAAACAATTAACAGAGGGTGTAGGGGATGTTGTTTAAGTTTTTTTTTTTTTTAAGTAATATTTGCATGTGCTGAGAAGCAACCTTGGCACATCGTAGTAGGAAGTTGTTGTTTCCATTTTCGAAGTAGAGTGGCTTACCTTCATTATGTCGACATTCATGTTAGTCGTACTGTAGTTGAAGGGATAAGAAGGAAACTTGGTAGCTATGCATGCTGACATTGTTCACAATGTGGATGGGTGGCAAATAAGAGTGAACTAATTATTCCTAGGCTTAATAATAATAAAAAGGTGGTAACAACAGGTGTTTATAATTGTCAGACTAGAGGGGTAATATAAATTGCATACTGTCAATTATGCTTCTCATATTATATTAGTAAGATGGAAAGAAGTCCAAAACACAGGATGTATGAACATGGTTATGATATTGGGAAGAAAAAGGATACCAATACCCTTTATAAACAAAGCATGGAGTGTCATCAGTCTGTGGTTAAATTTTGGGAGATTGAACAAGTGAAACCATCAGACCGGGAAGGTGACTGAGAAACTCATTTAGAGTTTCATGAATTGATATGGCAACTGCAGTTAGATGCATGTTCCACCCCCTGGGCGAAATGGCCATGTATCTATTGTACCTGCGTTAAAATTGAAAACTATAGTATGAGAAAATGACAATGCTGGAATTTTGTTATATAGTACAGTTTTTATGTGAAATTATTATCTAACTAGTTTTATTGGATTTTAATTGTTCGTAGTATGCGTATGTTTTTTAAAAACATATTACTGTATCTTTAATTAATTTTGTATAATTTATTGATCTTATTAGCTGTGGGCCAATCCTGACGAGCCATTTAGTGTGTGTTTATATATATATAGATATATATATATATATATATATATATATATATATATATATATATATATATATGGTTCCACTTGAAATCATCGAAAGCTTGAAACATCAAAATTTTGATCATCGAGACCAGAACATCGAGTTTCAAACCATCGAAGATTTAAAGGGAACGTAAAAAAAAGAAAAAACCTCTAAACACTATGCCCCCCCCCCACACACCTCCGCAACTTTAATATACCATCTCTGAGATCGCACTACAGTGGGGTAAAGGGAAATCTCCATTTTAGTGCTATATGCAGAAACGCTAAACGGGAGATTTCCCATACCCTGTCTGCAGTGCCATCACAGAGATGGCACATTCACAGACACAGTGTGCAGGGCACTTTGCTGCCCTGCAGAAACACTAGCTTTTTCCCTTGTTTACTTACCTTTTTCTTCCCCTTGACAACATCGATGTTCTAAACACTCGACGATATGGTCTTGACCATATAAATTTCGATGGTTTAGAATTTCTATTTTTTCAAGTGGAACCATATATATATATATATATATATATATATATATATATATATATATATATATATATATATATATATATATAAAACACATATATATATATATATATATATATATATATATATATATATATATATATATATATATATATATATATATATATATATATATATATATATATATATATATATATATATATATATATATATATATATATATATATAGTGATGTCATTAGGATAATTATTCTGATGAAGTTTTAGGGTTTGAAACAAAAGCGCTAAATCTGTTCATCGTGTTGGTAATAAAACATTTTTTACACACTAATGCATCATTTATTTTGTGGAGATTACCAACCTTTATTGATCTGGTAGCTGCTACTGCTGTATTGGTTTCTGGTTGGTGTTGAGTGCTGTTGCAGCTGATTCACTTTGTTTGTATTCATGTTAGTTGGACAAGAAGGCAGATCAAGTACTTATACCATATCAGCACCCCCCCCCCCACACACACACATGCACACTCAGCACAAACCATGTCCACTATACAAACTTTTTTAGGGGGGCATTGCCTAAACATCCCATGCTAAGGACTACAAAAAAAGGGAAAAAAAGCCATTAGCTCACACAGCAACACACTTACCTTCCTCCTGCACAGACACAGCCAGTATACACATTTCTAAGAGTCATACAGATGCAAACTCCAAGCTCTTAAAGTCAGCTGAGGTTAATCTACACACAATGATGCTTTACTAATAGGTTACTATGTTATCATCCATGGTTAATCTACACATAATGATGCTTTACTAATAGGTTACTATGTTATCATCCATGGTTAATCTATACACAATGATGCTTCACTAATAGGTTGCTATGTTGTCATCCATGGTTAATCTACACACAGTGATGCTTTACTAATAGGTTACTATGTTATCATCCATGGTTAATCTACACACAATGATGCTTTACCAATAGGTTACTATGTTATCATCCATGGTTAATCTACACACAATGATGCTTTACCAATAGGTTACTATGTTATCATCCATGGTTAATCTACACACAATGATGCTTTAGTAATAGGTTACTACGTTGTCATCCATGGTTAATCTACACATAATGATGCTTTACTAATAGGTTACTATGTTATCATCCATGGTTAATCTACACATAATGATGCTTTACTAATAGGTTACTATGTTATCATCCATGGTTAATCTATACACAATGATGCTTCACTAATAGGTTGCTATGTTGTCATCCATGGTTAATCTACACACAGTGATGCTTTACTAATAGGTTACTATGTTATCATCCATGGTTAATCTACACACAATGATGCTTTAGTAATAGGTTACTATGTTGTCATCCATGGTTAATCTACACACAATAATGCTTTACTAATAGGTTACTATGTTATCATCCATAGTTAATTTGCACACAATGATGCTTTACTAATAGGTTACTATGTTGTCATCAATGGTTAATCTACACACAATGATGTTTTACTAATAGGTTATTATGTTGTCATCCATGGTTAATCTACACACAATGATGCTTTACCAATAGGTTACTATGTTATCATTCATGGTTAATCTACACACAATGATGCTTTAGTAATAGGTTACTATGTTGTCATCCACGGTTAATCTACACACAATGATGCTTTACTAATAGGTTACTATGTTATCATCCATGGTTAATCTACACACAGTGATGCTTTACTAATAGGTTACTATGTTGTCATCCATGGTTAATCTACACACAATGATGCTTCACTAATAGGTTACTATGTTATCATCCATGCAGACACTACTCTCATCAGACTGCATAAGAAGAGAATGACAGCTAGCTGTCTTTCCATGGCCAGCATCTTGGATTTTCACCTCTGTCCTGAGAAATATGATTAGGAGGGTAAGTGACCTTTAGTAGTCTACCCAGAGGGAAATCCATAGGGATATGATTGAGCTTGCCATGCGTGAGTTCAGGGTAGGAAAAATCTTGATCTTGAGTAGTATTTTCCCATCCCCTAGAATGATGCTGAGAGTCAAAGACAAGATAATTGACTTTAATCATTGATTTTATGTAGCTGTTATCATTTTAGGGGATCCAGTATGTATCAGCCTGGGAAGAGATGACTGGAAAGCCACACTGCTTTGCCAGGGATGGTCTGCACCTCTCTAACTAAGGCTTCTGCATTCTGTTTAAAGCTTTTGCTGCTTCTTAGCACCTTTTTTTAGTCTTTAGTCACTGTTCATCTGCTGGCGAGTCCAGCTCAATAAGTTCAAGTTTGAATGCATTAAAGTGGATCTACTCAATAGCAGGAAATTAAACAAGAATATTCCCAAACTTGAGGCTCTCCTGCGACTTTAAAACATTCATATATGTCTAGTTACAAAGACATGGTTTAAAAAAAATGAACACATTTCTGCATTCCTGGTTTTAGTCCCTACCACACATTCAGATTGGCATTTATGGGAAATGTCAGTATTTGTCAAGGATATCATCTCATGATAGCTATTCCTGGGTATCAAATTCAAAAATGTATAAGTACAAATTATCCTAAACAAGGTTATATATCACTTCATAGCTATTGAGCACTCTATGTCCCTGTCTAAGCAGGATAGGTATCTTTACAGTTTAGCTGAAATTACCATTCAACCCAATACCCTTGTACAAGCGAACTTCAACTATCAATGAATGAAGTGACTGATCTACATTGTCAGGGGTCAGGATGCCTGACTTCTTTGACATTATTAATGTCAAGTCCCTTGTAAAGTTAGACAACCATGCTAATAGGAGCTCCATCCCATTTATGTTTTTCTCACAAATATGGCCAGTTCTTACACACTTCCATATATATCATCTTCCATTTTTAAACTGGACCATAATTTAGAGGTCTTGCCTTTAAAACTGGTGGCACTCCCCCCTTTGGTTTAGCAACTTCTGAAAATAAATCCTTCCTCATTTACATGATGACCTAAATAAATTCTGCTGTAATCCACCTCCAATGGATCCCATCTTTAAATCTGTTACTTTTGCCTCTGGCTTCTGCTATTACTTAAATAGTTTTACTGATAAGGCACTTACTATCTGTACCAAATATGAGAAATTTAAAAACAAGCTTCACAGGGTGGAATACCCAGAAGCTTAGCTAGAGACAGGTTAAGAGGCCAGCTGACATAAGTACATGGTACTAACGGGTATGATCATTAGTTGCCAGTGGGGCTTTATTATTGTCCCAGCATTCAGAAATGCATGCGGATACTTTAATTGCTGTTAAGGCTGAAGCACTTAATAGTCAGTATTGTAACATTGGTAAATTGTTTGCTCCAATGTACATTTGCCTTTGTTGCAAATGGTGCATTACAGTTTAAAGCAGGATACACCTTACAGAGAATCCCTTTTTTGTACCACATCTTACAGTAGTTGATGGGGGCGGCAGGGGCATAGACTAGAGAATAGCCTTGCTCCTTGCCTTGAATATGGAGTTGGGGATAGAGAGCACCATATCAAGGAATCTACTTTTTTCTTTCTGTTTAGAGGTAAAGGCCATGAAATTGGGGAACAAGCTATGACTGCATATAAACAAATTAAATAGCAACAGGAAATAAATTACTTAATGCTTAAAAAAGTCTCATTCTGTTTACCTTTAAAACACACGTAAACAAACTAGTAAAGAGCTTAAGTAAACCATTAGGAATCTCAGAACGCAATAGGAGTCAAAAATAGCCACTAAAATCAAAAATAACTACAAATATATTATGTCAAGTAGTTAAAATGGCACCTAACAATGTTCTGCCTGGCAAATGGATTCATCATAGTGAACATATAGGTCAGCAAGAGAGAAAGTCACAATATCACATAAAAGGGTGGTCAACATACAACTCCAATTGACCATCTCCTAGTAAGGACAGGGCATCGGGGAAGAATCAGTGGTTGTACAGTCATCCCCAGTGAAACAGCTAGCCCACAGCATAAACATCAGGTGGCCACAAGTAGCTGCAAGCAGAGGTCAGAGAAGGCTGTAAGAACAGCAGAGAATAGGTTAAAGATCTGGAAGCCGACAACAGTGAAAGCACAAGAGTTCAGCAAAATATTTATTTTATTTTTTATTTATTTTACATTTGTTGACCGGGCTAGTCTAGCTGGATATATGTCCATTTTCAGTAGAGGCCCGGGGAGAAAAGCTCCACACACATAAAAAAGCACAATATACCAAAGAAGTCATATATGTACACAAAATTCAAAAACAATAGAAAGTGTCCAAAAAGGACTAGTTACATAGTAAATTCAGGAAGACAAAGAAAAATACATAGTCAGTTGAAGGACGCCATTATTATAGTTCAAGGCTATTTTTAATGGTATCATGAAGAGAATAAATAACAATAGAGTACAAGAGAAGAGGAAAGTCAGGAGTGGTAGAGAATTATAGGAAGTAGAAATGAAGCAGTAGACAGTAAGGAGAGAAAGGAGAAGGAGAGGTGACAAGGAGAGGAGGAGAGAGAGCTGGGAGAAGAAGGTGGAGCAAGGGTAGCCATGCATAGGCTAAAGGTAGCCTAGGAAGTAGCTTCAATGGTCAGAATATAGTAAGAGGAGTGGAAGAAATTGAGGAAATAGTAAAAGGGGTAGGAAAGAATGTCAGTCAGGTAAACTACAGGAACAGAGCCAATGATTTTGAAAGTATAGCTTGAGTTTTTGTTTGAAAAGAGGAAGCGATGAGATCAGAGTTATATCACTGGGTAGCAGATTCCATCTTCTACCAATAGTGTTTGTGAATAAAGAGTCGCCGGCATAGTTGTTAGAACTTATTGAACTGGTCAAAAGTTTACAAGAGGAACGAAGGGAGTTAAGATTATTGTAAGGGATTAAAAGTTGTGAGAGTATAGGGGTATTGTCAGGTTGATACAGTATTTTATGGGCAATAGTGAGTTGTGAGACTAAAAGATAATTTTGGAGTTCTAGCCAGCCTAAATGTCTCAAATTAAGACAGTGATGGGTTCGATAGGGGTTCCCAGTGGCAAAGCGGGCAATGCTGTTATAGCAAGTGGCAAGTTTGTTAAGGTTAGCCTTCTTAAGGTTGGTGAAAATAGGTGAGGCATAAAAGAGAGTAGCTATGAGATGGGAGAGGGCAATTGTAGCTCTAGAAGATGGGGTTAGAAATAACTTGATACGGTATAAGGATCCTATTTTTCTGTTGACTATTTTAATGGTATTGTTGATGTGTTGATCAAAAGTGAGTTTATTATCAATCGTTATTCCTAATAGTTTAGTTGTTGTGTCAGGTGAGATGACAGTGGCATTATTTGAAGAGATAGTGAAGTTTAAAGGGGGGGTCCGAGAGGTAGGGGTAAAGAGGAGAAGTTTAGTTTTTTTGGCATTAAGAAGGAGGTACCGTCTAGTAAACCAGGTTTCTACTGTATTGAAGATATTTTGAGTCAGTGAGTGTAGTTCTATAGAAGAAGAAGCGGAACAAATAATGGTGGAGTCGTCTGCGTATTGAATACAGGTAGCTTGAGGGATAACTAAGTGAAGGTCATTAATGAAGAGGGAGAAGAGAAGTGGACCAAGAATAGAGCCCTGAGGGACTCCAATAGAAATTGGCAATAAAGTAGAAATGTGGTTTTCCCAAAGAACAGCTTGTTGCCTGTTGCTCAGATATGAACTAAACCATTTAATAGCAAGGTTATCAAATGAGAGGGATTTTAGGATGCTAATTAAAGAAGGGTGATTGACCATGTCAAAAGCTTTAGAAAGATCGATAAATAGAGCAGAAGTGAGAAGGTTATTGTTGCGATTCTTGTTGATAGTATCCACAAAGGAGAGGAGGGCAGTGGTGGTACTATGGTGTGGTCTAAAGCCATGCTGGCTATTTGCTATAATGTTATGTGTAGAGATATTGTACAAGTTGTCTGTGAATACATTTCTCCATAATTTTTGCAATTGGTGAGAGGAGAGCAATTGGTCTGAAATTTGAGTATTCAAGAGAGTTACCACCTTTGTGAAGTGGGATAATATGGGAGACTTTCCAGATGTTAGGGATGGTTCCTTCTTTGATTGTCCTATTAATTAGTATAGATATAGGGTAGGCAATTACTTTAGCTGCCTTTTGGAGAAAAAGAGAGGGGACTTTATCAGCAGAGGGGGTACATGGTTTTAATTTGTGAATAAGTTTGTAGATAAAAGAGGTACTGATAGGTTGTAGAGAGAAGAAGTAGGAAGTGTCTGCTAGGTTACAAGGGGGATAGAAATTGTTGGAGTTCAGTTGTTTAGCAAGAGATTGAATAGTTTCTGAAAAGAAAGAGTTAAAGGCATTAGCTGTTAGGTAAGGGGTGTCTGGGTCAGCATTGAGTGGGGAGGGAGTTTTGGTTGTTCCAGGGGAAAGGAGTTTATTTACTGATGACCAAAATTGTTTAGAATTATTTGAATGAGTTTCTTGAAGCTCACAGTAGTATTTTCTTTTGTCTGTGATTATTGCTTTTTTGGTCAGATTTCTAAGTTGGCGGAAGTGAAGAAAATCAGAGCGGTTTCTATGGTGTCTCCATTTGGCCCAAACTTTATTTCTAGAGAGGATTAGTTTTTTAGTTTCATTGGAGAGCCATGGGGCTGTATTAGATTTCATTCTGATGGTACGCTCTGGAGCATGTTTATCAAGAATAGATAGAAAGGTTGAGTTAAAAAATAATACAGCTTCTTTAATAGGAAGTGACTTTAAAGGGTTCCAGTTGCATGCATTAAGTTCGGCTTGAAATAGGTCTGTTTTGAAATGTTTGGTAGAGCGTATTTTTCTTATGTTAGGGAAGTTTAGACAATCAGTTTTTTCTCTTGCGATAAAAGTTAGACAATGGTCACTAATATCATCTGGCATGATTCCTACGTTATATGTCATATTAACTTTGTTCATAAGTATCCAATCTAAGATACTTTCTTTCTTGCTGGGTTTGTTAACTCTTGTAGTAGAGGTAATAGCTTGGGTGAAGCCATTTAGGTCAATGTGAGAGGAGGGAATGTCAGCATTAATAGTATTCCAGTCAATGTTAAAGTCACCTAGGATTATGGTTTCTTGGGGATAAGAGGTAGAAACCCAATTGAGAAAGTCTTCTGCAATAGGTATGTTGTTACCTGGAGGTATATATACGCATATGATGTAGAGGGACTTCTTACCATTTAACTGAAGTTTAGTAATAATAGCTTCTATTTTGCTATCTTGGGTTGGACAGGCTGGGAGGGAGGAAATATTAAGATGATCTTTGAACATAATTGCTACGCCACCACCTTTGCATTTTAAACGGTCAAGTCTTACTATGTTATAGCCTAGGGGTAGGATCTCAGTATCTTTTGTGGCTGGCTTTAGCCAGGTCTCTGAGAGGCAGAGGATGTCAAAAGGGTGTGTGTCAAGGAGGGCATGAAGGTAGGGAACTTTGTTATTTATACTTTGAATGTTAAGATGCCCTATGAGAAAGTTATTATTAAGGCTTGATGGAGATACTAGAGGGAAGGGTATACTGGGCCTGGGTTGGGGTGGATGTCGCCGTCTTGTAAGGTATGAATAACTGGTTTAGTTGAGAAGTTGTTCTTTACCAGGGTGAGAAGTTTCATTTTTCTATTTGAGGGTAGGGTGTAGTTGAGGTGAGAGAGTCTATGGAATTTAGGTAGATGGTAGCTAGGGGAGGAATTACCATTTGAGAAAAAGGTGAAAGATATGTAAATTGTGGATGTATGTCTCTGTTTATAGTTGAACTGGTTGTTAAGTGGGTTTTCAAAGAAGGTAAGAATGTAAGCAGAGAGGAGGAGGATTGGGAGAATAAGTAAGAGTACAGGAAGGGAAGGTCGGTGGGGAGCCATTATAAAGAGAGAGTCCAAGAAGAAGTGGAATTATAGTGAAAAGTTATAAAAGTAGGAAGGAGATAGTTAGAGGGGAAACACGGGAAAGTAAGGGGTTTAGGAAGTGGAGGGGACAGATAAACTAAGTGGAGAGAGAGAAGAAAGTAGGATTGAAGGAAGAGGAGGGATGCAATTAAAAAGAAGGTAAGGGTGGCTAGAAAAAGAGGAAGTGGTAGGAGGGGAGGGGTGTGTAGAGGGGAGGTTCGCAGTTTGGCGGGAAAAAGAAAGATAGGATGTAGGGGGGTAAGGGGAGTGTCTAGAGAGCTATAAGGTTAGGACCCCTGGGGGGTGGGTGGGAATTGGGGGTAGGGAGGCGAGCGGAGTGAGCCATGAGGCAACGGAGCGGGTAGAAACCACCAAAGGTGAGATAAGAAAGGAGACAATCAGATAAGCAGGTAAGGAAGGTGGGATAGCAGTGTAGATAACTAGAAGGAGTAGGATAGCAACCAGAGTGCCCAAGTGGGGAGAGAAATGACAGGTTTGAGTAGGTCAGTGTAAATGTATACAGTTGAAGAGAAAAGAAAGGTAAAGTTTAAGGGAAGGCGAGGTTGGTGATGTACACAAGAAAAGCTCTAAGGGAGATAGCAGTATGAGCAGGAGGAGTAAGGGGTAAAAGAGAAAAGATAAGACCAAATTCTAGCTATGTAGCCTAACAAGGGCTAATTAAAGCCAGTAAAAGCAGGATAAGTATCCATGGTGGGATGAGACCACCTACAGTAAAGTATATGTAGACAGGAGGGGGAGGGGGGAGAGCAGAAGTAAGACACTAGAGAGGAAGGGGGAATAAAATAAATGGCTGAGGGACAACTGTTTACACAGGGAGAGTGAGGGCTAAGAAAGGCTGGATACCGGCTGCTGGAGACTAAGGCACAGGCAAACTAAACCTCTCTATAGGAAGACCAAATAAGAGCCCAGGTATATGAACATAATAGAGCTCAAACCTACTTTCTATTCCAAAACTCAAAAAGATATGTTGTGAGGTTTAAGGCAATTCAAGTCACAGTCACTGTGGGAAGACCAGGTTCGATGGTCACCAGGTAGGAGGAGGTAGGACAGGAGTCTGTAGAGCTATTATTTTCTATTCCAAAACTCAAAAAGATACGTTGTGAGGTTTAAGGCAATTCAAGTCACAGTCACTGTGGGAAGACCAGGTTCGATGGTCACCAGGTAGGAGGAGGTAGGACAGGAGTCTGTAGAGCTATTATTTTCTATTCCAAAACTCAAAAAGATACGTTGTGAGGTTTAAGGCAATTCAAGTCACAGTCACTGTGGGAAGACCAGGTTCGATGGTCACCAGGTAGGAGGAGGTAGGACAGGAGTCTGTAGAGCTATTATTTTCTATTCCAAAACTCAAAAAGATACGTTGTGAGGTTTAAGGCAATTCAAGTCACAGTCACTGTGGGAAGACCAGGTTCGATGGTCACCAGGTAGGAGGAGGTAGGACAGGAGTCTGTAGAGCTATTATTTTCTATTCCAAAACTCAAAATGATACGTTGTGAGGTTTAAGGCAAATCAAGTCACAGTCACTGTGGGAAGACCAGGTTCGATGGTCACCAGGTAGGAGGAGGTAGGACAGGAGTCTGTAGAGCTATTATTTTCTATTCCAAAACTCAAAAAGATACGTTGTGAGGTTTAAGGCAATTCAAGTCACAGTCACTGTGGGAAGACCAGGTTCGATGGTCACCAGGTAGGAGGAGGTAGGACAGGAGTCTGTAGAGCTATTATTTTCTATTCCAAAACTCAAATGATACGTTGTGAGGTTTAAGGCAATTCAAGTCACAGTCACTGTGGGAAGACCAGGTTCGATGGTCACCAGGTAGGAGGAGGTAGGACAGGAGTCTGTAGAGCTATTATTTTCTATTCCAAAACTCAAAAAGATACGTTGTGAGGTTTAAGGCAATTCAAGTCACAGTCACTGTGGGAAGACCAGGTTCGATGGTCACCAGGTAGGAGGAGGTAGGACAGGAGTCTGTAGAGCTATTATTTTCTATTCCAAAACTCAAAAGATACGTTGTGAGGTTTAAGGCAATTCAAGTCACAGTCACTGTGGGAAGACCAGGTTCGATGGTCACCAGGTAGGAGGAGGTAGGACAGGAGTCTGTAGAGCTATTATTTTCTATTCCAAAACTCAAAAAGATACGTTGTGAGGTTTAATGCAATTCAAGTCACAGTCACTGTGGGAAGACCAGGTTCGATGGTCACCAGGTAGGAGGAGGTAGGACAGGAGTCTGTAGAGCTATTATTTTCTATTCCAAAACTCAAAAAGATACGTTGTGAGGTTTAAGGCAATTCAAGTCACAGTCACTGTGGGAAGACCAGGTTCGATGGTCACCAGGTAGGAGGAGGTAGGACAGGAGTCTGTAGAGCTATTATCAGAGAAGCACGCCAGGGCAGGAGCTGCAGCAGCCAGGGAACTAGTCAGGTAGAAGGAATATTTAGGAATCCATCAGCTGAGGGGAAAAAGGAAATAAATGGAGTCAATGAAGAATGGCAGGGTCTCAAAACAGCATGTGGGAAGACTATAGAACAGATATGCATCTGAGCCAGGTATGGAAATAAGGTACATTAGGAAAGCTGGTGGTGGAATGCAGAAGTTTAGGAAGTTACAAAAAGAAACAAGGAGTGCAGGAAAAAACTGAGAGACAGAAAATATGTACCAAGCATAGAAAGAATATTGGGAGGCTAAACAGCAGGCTAAGAGAGCAGTTGCAATAGCAAAACATAGTGCTCAGGTGCAATATACCGGCTTCCGGAAAGTGACTCAGAAGATGGCACCAAGAAACTCTATCAGGTTGCAAAGCACAGACAAAAAAATAAAGATGTAAGTCATCAGACATCTTTCAAAAGTGATGCCTACATCAATCTGTTAACCAGTTTGAAGAACATCAAAGGCAGAATGAAGGTATAATTCTAGCAGCTTCTGAATGAAGAAAATCCCACAGAAGATGTATTGTCTCAGACTCAGCCTACAATGAATGAAGAAGAGTAGCCCAGTTTTAGAAGCTGCAAAAGCAGCCGTAAGGAAATGTTATCAAGGAAAGCAGCAGGCTCAGATGATATCATGGCAGATATGAGCAAGATGTTCAGAGATTTAGGAGAGATAGGACTTCTGAGTGCACTCATAGCAGGATTAGCAGTATGGAGAGAAAGGCATATCCCAGATGTCCTAAAAATAATCATTTTAGTGCCAGTGTACAAGAAGAAAGGAGGCATTCTGAATGTTGGGCAGTATAGTGGTATCAGGCTGCTGGCACACTGCAGAGTTATGGAAAGGGTGATTGATAAACAAATACACAGAGTAGGAGAAAGTAAGATCAGGCCAAATGACCATTCCTAGACTTAAGAGAAAGCATGTGATAAAGTCCTAATGAAACTGATTTGTGTGGTTCAAAGTTGAAGAGACATTGGTGGAAATAGCACTGACTATGTACGAGGACCCAATAAGGGGGAACCAGTGGAATTAGATTTTAACAGGGTTCAGCTCTGAGCCCACTGCTCTTCAAACTGCTGATGGACTACATTGGCAAACAGACTGAAGAGGACATATCAACAAATAAACTGTATGCAGACAATGTGGCATTACAAACAGACTTTGAATTGGAAGTTCAGTAAGTCATAGGAGAATGGAATACAAAATGGAAGTAACTGGGAATAAACTGAGCACAGACAAGAAAGTTGTCAGGGCACCAAATGGAGAAAATCAGAAGGAGATGAAAATTGAGGTAGAAGGGAAAATAGTTGAAGAAGTTAACTGACTCAAGTATCTGGGAGGGATGGCTGAAAAGAAAAGAGGTCTGAATGAAGAGGTCAAAGCTAAAATCAGAAGGGCTGCAGTCTAACCTTTAATGCACTAGTACCAGGTTCAACACCAAAAATACAAACTCATCTTCTTTGGCTATTTCTTGTAATTAAAAGAAATTTTTTACAATTAATTGGAAATGTCAGAAACCACTCTCATTCTCTGATTTTCTTGATTTAGCAAAAAAGTATGTAATAGGGAATTGCAAACTCTTTATAGCAGAACACCGAATGTTACTCATAAGAAATTGTCCTGGTTAAAATTGAAAGATCTATTAAATAAATATTAATTTGGATGAAATTTTTTTATTTGTTATGGACCATCTATATAGTCCCAATGAATTTATTGTTGTTTAGATTTCTGGATTGTATTAGCACTTGAGTTATATGTATTGTATATTATTTTGTTATATTAAAATTCAATTAAAAAAAGGGCTGCAGTCAAATGGCACAGAACGTTAAGGGGAAGTGTGTGACAAAAGAATGCCAAAGAAGATGAAAAGTCAAGTGTATAAAGCAGTGATGCGACAAGTATCTCTGAATAGTACACGCACCCAGAAAGTGAGTGCAGAATAGTTGAGGAAGCCATAGATGATGGAGATGAAGAACTGAGATGGGTGGCAGGATGCATACTGTGGGCTAGAGAAAGAAATGAGAATATGTAAGCAGAAGTCGAAGTAGCTCCAGTAGCAGAGAAAGTCAAAGCGAACCGATTACAGTGGTTCAGGCATGTGTGCGGAAAAGCAGAAGATGATTTGATGAAGAAGATATAGGAGAGAGAGGAAGAAGATGAGAAAATGAAGATGTCCAGCAAAGAGATGGAAGAATTGTGTGAGAGAAGACGTGTGACCATCAGGAATGACTGTCAAAGAAGATAGGAGAGCAGCACTGAATTGAAAAATATAGCAACAGCTATTGCGATACTCTGATCAGATGCAGAAAATGGGAACAATTAGATTGATGATGATGATGATGAGTGCAACCCAACAATGGGGTTGTAAATAAGAAAGAATCTATAAGGGGTTGGATACTGCCCAAACACATTGATGAATGTGTGTTTTTATTCTTGAATCCAAAGCAGGATATCTTCCTAGTGGCCTTTTTGCCTAGGTACTGAATGATGACAACATGGTCCTCTGGAGGAAAAAAGGCCAATTGCTGGGATCTGTAGATGTTAGTACACATGAAGGCAGACATCATTCTTAAATATTGCCAAATACATGTTTTAGTAATCCCTCATTTTGTATTATAATTGCTGTAAGGGGGCAAAGGATTTAGAAGTATCCACCACCTTCATTACATCATCAACTCAGAAAATACTCCAATCCATTTATGATCTTTTTCTGACTGGATACCCCTCAATCAGTAATTTAGGACAGCCCTACACCTGTAAGGGTAAAAAGATCTTGTATGAGTTTCCAAGACACCCTGATTATAATTTCAGTGCACTACCAGTATCTTATATGTTTGGGTAATTTTAGGCTATATTGAGATTAGCCTTTTCAGAAATGTATGATAAACTTGCAAAGTTTTCACAATCGAGGAAATAACATCTTCCAGGACTGGTAGTGAAGCTTATGTCCAATGTCTACATGTAAGAACACATTTATTGTGATTGCTTAGAAATATTTTAAAAAGAAGCCCACATGCCTAAGCTATAGTAGGAAAACTGGTAATGTTGTTCAAATATCCTAGAATTTTACTGCAGTTTGCAGGTTAGTTTTTTGCTGAGTTAATGAATAGCTAATGTATAGTTGCTGTAGAATGTCAGTCCCATGCTTATTCCATGTTTTTTGTTTTGTCTTTTTTTTGCTACAGTCAACTACAAAATTGTAACCGTTTACAGCAGCAGTGCATACTTACATAACATCATAGACATAAATTCTACAATATATGTATGTGTATGTATATGTGTATATGTATATGTGTAAATGTGTGTGTGTATATATATATATATATATATATATATATATATATATATATATATATATATATATATAAAATGTATTTTATTTTACATTTGTTGACTGGGCTAGTCTAACTGGATATATGTCCATTTTCAGTAGAGGCCCGGGGAGATAAGCTCCAAGACATGGTCCAATACAATAATATAAGAGCAAACAAATAAAAAATAAGAAATAAAATCAAATATTCTAGTAAAAATAGCAATTTTCCTAGTACGTAAAAAGAAACATCAACAATGGTAACATGTATTACAGCATACAGGTTGTAACAGGATGTAGCACTGAGGTAAAAAGTCATAAACAGTGCAAACTGAAGGACCGGAGACAACAATGCAGGTTAAGTCGGAGGTAGATAAAAGGAAATAATCAAAATAAAAATAAAAAAAAATCATCAGCAATTGTAACGTGAATTACAGCATAAAGGTTAAGCAGGATCTAACACTGAGGTCCTGCACCATAAAATAGTGCTATTTTTAAGTATGGAGACATAATACAGGTTATGTCAGAAGTAAAAAAAAAAGGAAGTTAGATGTGTAGTATTGTAGCAAAGGATTAGCTTAAGAAAAGGTATATAAAGAGGTTAGAAATAATGAAAAAAGGTAGATCAGAAAAATATAATAAGATGGGAAATATAATAGAGGATAGTAAGCACTGGATAGGTAAGTCAAGTCAGTAGAGGTAGATGACTAGACTGGTTTGGAGCAGGGGCATAGCCAGTATGTTTTGAGGAGAAGTTTAATTCTGTTTTTAAAGAGAGATAGAGAGGCGAGTGAAGAGAGGTCATTAGGGAGAAGATTCCAGGATTTACCTACAGTATAAGAGAAGAGAGAATCCCCAGCTCTGTTATTAGGTTTTGAGGTGTGGATAAGAAGTTTGTAAGATGATCGTAAGGACTTAAATATTTATAGGGGGTGATGAGGGTAGATAAATTTGAAGTATTAGAAGGTTTGTATAGGATGTTGTGGGAAATGGTTAGTTGGTGAAATTTAATCTGGTGTTGTAGTTCTAACCATCCTAGCTGTTTTAAATTTATACAATGATGGGTTCAGAATGGGTTGCCTGTAGCAAATTGTGCAATGTTGTTATAGGACATTTCCAATTTGCTGAGGTTATTCTTGGAGAGATTAGTAAAGATGGGTGAGGCATAAAGGAGTGTAGAGATCAAATGGGTGTGGGTGATAGTAGTTTTAGCAGTAGGGGAAAGGAAAGGTTTAATTCTATAGAGAGTGCCAGTTTTTTTATTGACAGTCTTTATAATATTATTGATGTGGATGCCGAAGTTCAGATTATTGTCGATGGTGACACCTAGTAGTTTGGCGGTAGAGTCAGAAGATATTATAGTACCATTGATAGATGTCACTGAGAATTGAAGAGGAGAGGATTTCAGAGTAGGAGTGAAGAGGAGGAGTTTGGTTTTCTTTGGGTTCAAAAGAAGGCAATGCTAAATATACATGTATATATATATATATATATATATATATATATATATATATATTTGTATATATACAATTTGTGGTGAAGCTGTGGTGGTACAACGATAGCATTGTTGCCTCACAGCAAGAGGTTCTCATGTTTGATTCATGGCTGGAGTGCCTTCTGTGTGAAGTCTGCATGTCCTCCCCGCGGTCGAGTGGCCTCTGAAAGACATGCGTGACTGGGCGTGCCTTCGCTGAAGGTTTGGCATCGGGCTGGCAACTCAGCATCATAAAAAAATCTACTGCTAATCATTAGCAGACTGGAGTTCCGCTGTGGCGACCCCTAATCGGGAAAAGCCAAAAAGACAAACAAACAAACATATATACAATTTGTGGATAACCTGAAGTTATTACCAATGCAAACTATTATTGATTATTTTGCTGTGAATTTGTTTAGGTTGAGGTTGGTGTGTGGTTTCTGCCATGGTATGTTATGCTAATAAAGTTCTTTCGTACAAACAAAGTCTGAAGACAGGAAGAAGACTAAAGCTAATCCCTAATCATACACACTTCAACATTTTTGTTGAGTCTACAGAATAATATTAGGGCTAATAAAATATTGCAGAATAATTAAGTTTAATCATGATAACAATTTCAGATATATATCAACTGTTCTCTAGCACTGCAGTGGGAAAAAGGCAAATTCTTCAGTTCCCACTTTACTATGATCTTAATGTGTGAAAAGCAGGTAAATTATATCACCTGAATTATGATCTGCTGTACTGGCTTTTTTCTGTTCTACAAACTGAATTGTATATATGTATAAACTAAAAAGCAAAACCAGCTAAGACAAGGACATTGTTAAAGAAACAACAGAACACCTTGTCATCAGCTATGATGTACGCCAGAAAAAGAAATGAGGCAGGGCACAAAACATCAAATTTAGCACTTTCATTCTCTTGATTTAATACACTACGAACTTCATCAGAAATAAAACAGAGCATAACAAATATGTTTGAATATCCCTCTTTGGCCAATTGTAGCCAATCAGTTTTCATTTGTTACATACCAATGGATACAAACACAATAAGTAACCACTGTGAATATCAGTCATCCCAAACAGGAAGCACAAGTGCTTTAAAAAGAAACTTACTTTGTAAAACTGTGTGGTAGAAATAAAAATAAAAAAGAAACAAAAATGCATAGCTTTGTATATTCTAATATTTGATAAAACCATAAAAATAATAATATAATACATTGCACTGTCCAACTTACTGTAAAATTCTCAATTTAACAAAATTTTAATAGTGTGATCATTTAGCCCTGGAAATTTGTCAGCTCTTAACAAAATCTGCCATTTCATTTCTTTGGTCTTTAAAACCTTGTTACAACCACTCACCAAATTAAACTCATTAATTTGCTCAAGTACCAAATATGACGTTTCCTAAAACCATCACAAACTGAACTATATTTACTTAATGCAGTTTTGTGAACACTCTTACCAATATAAAATTGGCTGCATGGAATATATTCAGCAAAGTACGCTATATTCTTGCTGATGCAGTTAAAGTAACCTTTTACTTTGAAAAAATTGTTAAGGTGAGTAAAATGTAAAATATATGTGTTGCTGATAAACTTGCACTGCTGACATGAACCGCATGCAAACGTGCCGTTCTTTTTAAACATTAACATATTATCACACAGTGTTTTAAAATTAACAGTTTTTTATATACAAATTCAGGTTTCCTGCCTATTATTTTCATCACTTCAGGATTACCACTAATGATCTTCCAGTTACTCACCACTATTTTATGAATAGCAGAACTGACTTTTTATGGGGAGATGCTGAGCTGTGTGTAGTGCATTTATTATGTACAATGAAACCACTTAGCATGACCAACCACTTCATTAAAGATGCCTTCCAGTGCTGAACAGGTCTGTCATGAGGGTAATCTTTCCCCTAGATTCCAAATCATTATATTTTATTTTCTTGATCTTCCTTCTTATAAAAGAAAGGTATCTTTCAGACACATATTGAGAATGACCGGCTGGTTTACTTTGGCAGTATTTTCTTATGTCAATGCTCTAAAGATGGGACCCTTTGTTATATTCTTCTAAATGTGCCTGCAGAGTTTGTTGTGAGTTTTTAATGTTCTTCATCTGTACTTAAGTTGCATCTGAAGAGCATAAAATGTCTGGTGCTTTTCTCAATGTTACTGCTATCAGCTCAGGTAGACTGTGTACCCCTTGAGCTGGAGCAACCCCCAGTATAATAATGACCTGCAGTTCCATATTGTAAAAACATTCACATTTACAATTATGTGCCTCCCCTTTGGATGTTTACTTGGAAGTCCTCATCAAGGTGTGCTAAACAATTACTTTTTTAATAATTTCGTCATCTGATGAATAAAGTGTATACCTTGCTGATTCAGTCTGCCAATGGTTGTGCTGAACAGCAGTTGAAGTGACCATTTTTATTTATACCATATTAAAAAAGCTCTCCAATGGTTGCCATTAAAGGGCTAAAGTATTTCTTCAAAATGTCAGTATAGCCCATGAAGTAAAGTAAAAACAAGAGTTACTTTAAAGTTTGAACTTGTTGGTAAGATGGAAAGCCTTTATGGAGTGCAGATCAGCAGCCTAACCAGTCTGAGTTCTCAGACACACTATAAAGCATTCACACATTCCTATCATGAAGCTACATATGAATTTAATTTGCTTGATGAAATTTAATAAGCTAAGATCAACATCTGCACGCTATGGCTACTCTGGGTATCCTTTCTTATTCTTACACAAAAAGTACAGACCGTAGTCATGACCCACTTCTAACACTGAAAATTCCTTCAGAGGTTTTAGTTTACTGATTGAAATTAAACATGAAACCGTGTTCACTTCATAATTACAAGCTGGTTCACTTTGTTAGAGGTAACAGTGGCACACACTTGTCTTTAGTGCAGATGGCTGTGGGTTCTATCCTCTCACCAGATAGATTGATTACTGACACTGCAGTGTAGCATAAGGGGGTGCTGCACTCCTGAGTGTGTCACTCTTTGGATGAGATGTTAAACTGAGGCTTCATCTGTTTAAGATGGTGGAAGCTCAGGTGGATGTAAAAGATTCTGCAGCACCTACTGAAAAGAATAGGGGAAGTTCCCCAATGTCCTCACCAAATTTCCCCTAACAGTATAACTACGACCTCAGGTCTCCCTTGAAAAGAGGCTACTAGCCTAGTGGGACTAACCCCGTCAACAAGATCACAACTCTGGCAACAGTTATTTGTAATGTGAAAATGGCTAATGCCAGTATAAATATAGCTGGTAACTGTGTGAATCTAGGTTTCAGAGCAGCTCTCAGTGTTTTCTTTGTAGGATAATATACAAAATGCAGTACACTTCAATGACAGACAAAGCTTCCAGAATAAATAACAGTATATGTTGGCCTTCTTTACATGTGTGACTGTGAACATTTGTCTTTCTATAACTAACTACACTGAACAGCACCTTGTATTATTGATGTATGAAGGGTAACTATTAATTTGGAAAGTGATTGGAAATGAATTTAGATTATCATTATTCAATAGTACAGAAGGTTCATAGGTTCATAGACTGGTACTAGGCTATTGGCCATAGGGCCTATACAAGCCTAGACATAACAATTCCCTGGATATTTCTTCCCACAATATTTACTTCCCTGGACCCCTGTCTAGCAGGGTGACTGACGTGATCCCTGGGGTGAATTTCCTTTCTCCCATCCAATCATCAAGGTTCCTTTTGAAGAGGGCCAAAGAGGCACAGTGCTTGACATGTATGGGTAAGTCTTTTCCAGAGTCTGGGGAGTCTCTGAGTCAGGAACCTATCCCTCCACCATGTTTTGTTCATTGTGATGAAAAGGTTTAGATCCCTGGAGCGTGTGGCTCTGAGGGATTGGGATTTCTTTAAGTGTAGCATGTCCAGCAGCTCTGGGTTTGGCATGACAGAATTTACAGTATCACAAAAGGGCAGGAAAAGTATGTTTGCTGCAAAAATAAGAAAAAAAAATCAGGGGTGTGCAAGCCCTACTGCAACCACAGCCCCCCCACTCCCTGTTAGGTATATATACTAACTCCAAGATCACACTTCAATGGGTAAAAGGCAAATTCCCAGATCCTGATTGTACCTCAATCTCGCACAAAACAACTGCTGGCACATTTGGTGGCTTTGCAGGTTAAATAAGCTGTCATTTAACAAGTTATTGATTTTATATATCTATATCTATATATATATATATATATATATATATATATATATATATATATATATATATATATTCGAGTAAATAAATATGTGAAAGGTAACATATCATATAGAAGAAGAGAAAAAGCAGAAGAATGGCCTTTATTGTCTGTCTACTATATGTCTGCCTGTCCATCATCTGTCTATTCAGCTATCTATTGACTGACTCTAATCTTACTGGCTATATTACCCTCTTTCTGTCTTTCTGTTTGTGTCTCTCCATCATCCAGGAGTCCTTTGCTCAACCTGTCATTCTGTTTATCTAGCTATCAAAGTAGTTTAAATATGCAGTGATGTTCATTTTCATTTCAAGTTCTGGTGTGAACCCTAATATCAGAGACATTTGTACTGGCCAGTCAATGTGTCTGCATCTTTAATACTTAAAAGCTAAACATCCCATGTGCTTACTGAATAGTAAACAGACTTACTTCCAAGCAGCCAACCAAGAAATGTATGTTATTGGATAGAAACAGCTTTGCGAACACTATCCGTTGACCTTCTGTGTTATTTTAATTAATACATACTAGGAGAATCACAAGATAATTATTGAACATACTAGCATCACTTGGTCCTAATGATTTCAAATTATAACTAGAATTAACTGAGACCTAATGAATCTGTAGCCCTTTTGAAAAAGTATAGCAGCTATTTCCTTTTCATTATAAACTGCAGAGCATTATTGTTTTTGTGATGCTAATTGCTTTATCTACATAAATGCCACAATCTTGTATAGTTTAACCAGCACTATAGCAAGTTCCCAAGACTGCAGAAAACAGCTGTATTCAATAATAATTTGAATAATAAAGGGCATGTTAAATGGTTCTTTAAATAATGATAATAGTGTTAAATTAATTAGCTTTGAGTTGCGTTGAATGGTTTAAGTTCCATCATTTAATTCTGTTGTACTATAATCCTAAAATAGTAGAGACTAAAAGCTGTAAATGAATAATCATCATACAATGATTGACAACTTTAACAGGAAGGAAGGGGAAAGAGAGAAGAGCAGCATGTACAGTACAAGAAAAGGGAAAATTCCTTTGACATGAAATGCTGCTGCTATATTTTAGAACAGCAGTCTCATAAATTTCACTTTTTCGCCAGTAAAATAAATGACCAGATCTGTTACAGTAAGAAAGAATATAAATATTAGAAAACTGTTGTTTAATGTTTAGTTCTGTCTCTATCACTTTTTTATAAAAAGGATATAGATACAGTAACTAGAAATATATAGTGTCACTTTGAAGGAAAATAAATATGATATATATATATATATATATATATATATATATATATATATATATATATATATATATATATGGGTCTAGGACATTGCACTGAATGAACATTTCATTGAAAGTCAAATTAGTGTGCACTTTTCACTGAAAGCTCAATTCACTGAAAACTCAATTCACTGAAACACATTTCACTGAAAGTTATATATCGCCTTTTCCCCACTGTAGTGCGACCCTGAAGTTAATATATATAGTAAGGGGGGGCACCGCCCGCCATATTGGGGTGTGTGTAGCCCCCCCACATATTTTAAATATTTTGAACTATATACATGGATACTTGCAATTCCAATATATTACTGTTTTCCGAAAATAATATACACTTAAAATATGTGGGGGGCTACGCACCTCACACCTCCGGATGTCGGGGGCTTGCCCCCCACTCACCCCTCCTTACTATATATACTAACTCCAGGGCCACACTACAGTGGAGAAAAGGCGATGTATAACTTTCAGTGAAATGTGTTTCAGTGAATTGAGTTTTCAGTAAATTGTGCTTTCAGTGGTTTGTGTTCAGTCATTTGAGTTTCAGTGAAATATACATTCAGTGAAATGTCCTAGACCCATATCTATATATATATATATATATATATATATATATATATATATAATTATACACACATATATGTATCATACACACACACACATATATCTGAGTGTGTGTGTGTGTATATTTATATAAACAAACATACAGATCTAATATACATATCTATATATATATATATATATATATATATATACATCTCTCTCTGTATATCTGTTTATATATGTGTGTGTGTGTGTGTGTGTGTGTGTGTGTGTGTGTGTGTGTGTGTGTGTGTGTGTATCTATCTTTATATAAAGCTATCAATTTACCAGTCAGTGAATGTTTCTGTCCTCAGCTTCAGTTGTGCAGCTTTGAGTAATGTCTGAAACAAGAAGATCATGAGTACCCGCTGCAGGGATTAGATTTCTTTTCAGGGTGGTCGGCATACTTAAAATACTATTGTAAGAAGTTGTGTAATCTAGGAAGACCTTGGAATGCAGCCAATACTCCTTTATTTTCAGAGGATTCATTCAATGTAGATTGGACACCATTTGAAAATGCCTCTGGTACCTTCCTTGGGAGTTGTACCAAGCATGGACAACTGAAAGGAGACCCTGATATAGGTCAAGATGTGCTAGAGAGGTTATCCCTCTCAGCTTTCCTGGGATCATTTGGGAATCCTACATGATGAGCTGAAGACTCTTGATAAGCCTTGAGAGGTCTAATTTACCCTGCATAGCTTGCTGCCACCACAGCCTTTACCAAAACAAATGTCTTAGAAAATGGGTGATTTGAGTGATAGATGGATAGATGGACAGATGGATGAATGGATAGATGATTTGGTAGGTGGATAAATGAATACAACTAAGACGGATGAATGGATGCATGGATAGATGATTTGGTGGGTGGATAAATGTATTCAACTACTAAAATTAGAAGTATTTTTGATATCTGAGCTGAAGTTTTAAAAGGTTTTAAAAATGATAAAATTTATAGCAGATACACTCAATGATCATTTCTCTGTACATGAAATACTCTGGAAAAGAGAAAACAAGTTGCAAGAAAAACCCCAAAAACATCAAAAATATTGTCTAAAGAAAGACATACTGCATACTAATACAGTTGGGTACATTTTTTAAGAAATCAAATAAGCATGGCATATTACATATCACTTCAGTTATAAAGTGGTACTGATGTGATCACTCTTACAGGTTCATAGGTTCATAAGAGATTGTTTGGCTAATGGCTTAAGGGCTCTTACAATCCTAGCCACTATAACAAGATTTTACCCTATATATGGCCCCTAGGGGCAAAAGGATGGCATGGATTTGTGTCTATGTATTGAGTATCTTGCAGATTCCCCCTGTCCATAAGGGGCCTAGACACCACCCCGGGTGTGAATTTGCTATACCCCATCAATTGATCCAAATTGTATTTGAAGAGGGCCAGGAAATGGCACTGCTTAATGTGAATATGAAGTCTGTTCCAAAGAAGGGGCAATCTTTGAGACCCATATCTGTTTCTCCAACATGTTTTGTTTGAGTTGGTGACTAAGTTTAGATTCCTAGATCAGGTGATCAGGTGCTATTTATGTCATAATTTGGAGGAGTATTTGACTTTCCAAAGGATTTAATAATGCATTTTTTTGCATTTAATTTTAGACCGTGGTTATGGCTACAATCATTCGTCTGTTGTAGACCCTCCTGAAGGATATCTACATCATTGGGGGATTCAGTGATTGCCCCCAGCTTGCGCACTTCAGTGAACTTTGTCATGTAGAGACCTTCCATGTTAGCCATGATTTCAGAGAAGTATATTTCAAACATGAGTGGTCCCAGCAATGAGCCCTGTGACACACTACTAGTAACTGTCCTCTTGCTGGATTTGGATTCACCCACTTTAACCTCATGTGTCCTGCCCATGAGCCAATTTACTATCCTTCTGGGAGAAACATCACACTGCAGAACCTTTTATGTATGCTATTGCTTAACATCTAAAGGAAAACATAAAAAACAGCTTACTGAGAAATTATTTCAGAAAAGGAATTTTGCATTCACAGTAGAAAATATGTCAGCTGCATGAATTATTTCTTTATTTTAGTTGTTAGCCCACTAAGTCAACTGATTTTTCATGTATCATGTCTGCCCATATTCTTTGCTAAAAGCACATGGACAATTCATCATGTACATAGATATCTTAGAGTAGCCTGTAAACAAACACAGACTGGGGAGGAAGATCATGTAGGCATTGACAGAAAATCAAAACCTCACAATGGCAGTGACCATAGTTCAAGACTGAGCCCCACACTTGTGAAATATCCTAATCAACTGACATCTCTCCTGCAAGACTAATCAATAGATACATTAAACAGGGTAAACAATACTCAGTCTGGAAGAAAGCCCATATTATGCACCAGATTCAGAAAAGTTATCATGTGGTGTACACCTCATGATAACCATTTATATTCCAGAAACAGCCCTACAATGGCAAAGTGTGCCTACTGCGAATGCTAATAGGGCATTCTGGGGGGAACGACGTAAGCTAATTAGCTATATGCTCTACCCTGGATATTCCTGTAGTAATGCATTTATGCAGCCAAATGTAGGTTACATTCCTCACTTGTGTTAATGAACACAGCCAAAAACTTGTGTTCATCCAAACATTTTAGAGGTAATTTCTGGAGATTTTAGCAGACAGATCGGGGAAGAGGGTGCGTGCATGTGTGTGTGGCTGCATATGTGAGTACATGTAAAGGTATGAGTGGTGTAAGGTGTGTGTGTGTGTGTGTGTGTGTGTGTGTGTGTGTGTGTGTGTGTGTGTGTGTGTGCGTGTGTGCGTGTGTGTGTGTGTGTGTGTGTGTGTGTGTGTGTGTCTGTGTGTGTGTGTGTCTGTGAGAGTGTATCTGCCTGGTTGCAGAGAGTTTGCAGTAGAGGGTTCATTAGAGGCTGAACAAGTGTGTGTGTGTGTATGTGTGTGTGTGTGTGTGTGTGTGTGTGTGTGTGTGTGTGTGTGTGTGTGTGTGTGTGTGTGTGTGTGTGTGTGTGTGTGTGTGTGTGTGTGTGTGTGTGTGTGTGTGTGTGTGTGTGTGTGTGAGAGAGAGAGAGAGCAAAGAGGGAAGGTGTTTGTGTAACATACCTCTCAACTGTTAAGATTCAGCCTCATAGTTACTTTCTCTTTCTCATAAAATTTGTAGTTTTCTGGTAAATCATGGAGGACAAACGTCACTAAATAATAATATATGTATGAGTTTCAGACTTCATATCCTTCATGAAATGCATACTAATTCAAATCCTGTTATTCTATCAGCTTTCTAAGTTTATAAGAGCAATTTTTTAAAATTCTGTCCCTATTTTTTGGTCCAAAGTCATCACATTATGCTAGTCTTTGACCAGATTTCTTGCACTAAGAGGTTGAGAGGTATAGTACTGTAGAATTTAGAAAGTACCAATTTATTATGTTTTAAATTTACAAAAAATGTTTTATATATATATATATATATAGAGAGAGAGAGAGAGAGAGAGAGTTACATTTTGAAACATCTAAAACCCATAACATCTAAATTCATAAGAGTGAGACCATGACATCTAAAATTCGTAACATCTAAAACTCATAATACTGAATTTCATAACAACTAAAATGTATAATATGTAATAGTGTATCATCAAACATGTAAATGTTATAGTTTATTCTGTTTATCTTGTGGTATCACTATGAGATGTTGCCGTTTTTATTTCTATAGTCATTATTTATACAGTGTAGGAATTTATACTATTTATATAGTGTTTATTTTGCCACTCTGTATGTGTTTTTTAGGCCATACAGGTAAGTGATTTAGAGATTCCCCCGGATTCATGAAGCTCATCGCAAGTCCGGCGTAAGGCTTGTGCCAGCCATGTGGCGTGGATGTAGAGTAGACGCTCTATATGCATATTAATGAAGGCGCGCAGCCGCCACAGCCACGTGCATAGGAAAAGTGCTCGAGTGCAAGGGGCATATTGAAGTTGCCCAGGGAGGCGTGTCAATGTCGGCTTTCGAGGAGCAACCTAAACTGCTGAATATTATATTCTGCCAGCAATAGTAATCGTACCTATCAGTGTCCGTGGAGACTGAAACATATGCAAAGCAGAGTCCCTGCGAACAGAAAATGAAGAGTCAAACACAAATGCACGGTAGGGAATAACGGGTCCCTACCCATGAACAAATGACAGGAAAACCATATGCCTGTAGTCCAACGTAGTGTTGATAGCTATACCATGTGGAAGTGAAACACATCAGATGTTAGAGCGCAGCCAGTAGGTACGTCCAGTCCAACGGAGAGGGTCACCAGCCGACCCATAATTTGAGGGAGGGAACATAGCTGTGCAGATGTGTCCATAACAAAATACATGAGGAGAAATGTAGATATAGGTAGTGACCGTATGTCTGAATCATATCCCACAAGCCATGTAATAGTCACATACAAAAGGTATGTCCGTATTTCACATACCAAATGTGATAAGAAATAGCATACGCATGTAAACGAAACAGAAGGAGCATATAAACGAGCCATAACAACACGGACACATGTAGGATGAAATAACAGTATGATCCGTACCGTTGACCAAGATTACCACCTGTCCCACTTTGTGAGCGACAGTCCCTCTGTGAGCAGATGTGTCCTGACATAAACATGTAAAACTGGAAAATGTCCAGAGAATATAGGACATAATTCCTCCGTAGATGTCATGCAGTAGTTGCATTAAACATATTTCACTGGACATATAATACATAAATGTCATAACAAACAGAATAATATACCAAAATGCTGCAAGAATAAGCTTAGATATAGGCAAGAATTGTAAGTTCTATCTGCCGTACGGACCATGGGTATGTGTCGGCCTGTAAATTATGCTGTGTTCACCGCAGCTGTCACAGTAGGGTTGCCACCCTTACAAATGGCCAAAGTGGGACATGTTTGGTACAGACATCAGACTGTACAGGCCAACACATACCCATAGCCAGTACAAAGGACAGAACATAACTGTTTTGCCTTCAGAAAAGCGTATTCCTGTAGCATTTTAGTTGCTTATTCTGTTTCTCATAACAGTCAGGTATTTCAGATACAGAATTAACTGTTTAATGCAACTATCACATAAAATATAAGAAATATGTTTGTCCTAAAATCTCAGGATATTTGCCATGTTGACAATTACATGTCAGGACACAACTGCCCAATGAGGGACTGTCCCTCGCAAAGTGGGACAGGTGGTAACCCTATGTCATATTGTGGCCAATTGAAAAGGTGGAAACACAACCGTTGACTGTGGGGAGGCAATGTCCACAACAGTCGGACATGTGTAAAGAATAGCTTGGACATAGGAAAAGGTGCCATCCTACCAATGAGTAGAACAGGCTGGCAAACTCTGGAAGTCAGCTGTATAATCCGAATGTGTATGTGACACAGTCGAACGGGTAGTACCCGGATACACCAACCAAGTAATGAAAGTGAAGTAAGGGCGTGTACCCATGTGCGTGAGGTATAGCATGTGGAAAGCAAACATGGCAGGGTAGTCCACACAACCATAAATGTACCCGACACATGTAGGTAGTCAATGTGTAACTCTGGCCGTGTCATGGGCCAACAACCAAAGTAGTGCTCTATGGGGTGTGAGTAATTCGCGTGTGAGGGGTGTGTGTTTAATGGTAAATTCCTCGAAGGCGATACTTGTGTCGTATGCAGAAAAGGTGAACCGGAGGTGTATGAGGGGGCAGCGGGTGAAGTGGAAAGAAATACAACCTCATGTAGAAACAGCTGCAAGACAAGCAGACAGGCCAGAGTGTAGAACACAATCCCACAAACATATGACTATGGAAATATGCGAGACAAATGTATAGATATGGCAACATCACATACCCACAGATGGGTCCTGATGGAACTGGCCATAACAAACGCAACACACTTGGATGCATAATAGCCTACTCAGCATACCCTTCAAAACACACAACCTGCCACCATACCAGAACGTCCACCAAATCCAGCCGTACTTGGTCCACTGGTTTGTTGCAGAAACAGCTACACATAGTGACCCCTACGCATATGTAGTAGGTATTGTCACCCTAGGCAATGTCAAGATTGCAAACCATGTATCCCCAGCAGGTAAAACCCCCTGCATGTTTTCGTGCAGCCAAAAAAATCGTCGTTATCTAACTTGTTTTGGTTTTGACCAATTTTTGGGATATCCCTCACGGGATGACCAACTTGTGCAAATAGTAGAATGGGTATGACGACATGATGTCCAATCCAGTAGATAACTGGACACAAGTCAGAATGTGCAGTGGAGGTCCATGACACTGTCCAGCCCTAAGTGGGCATGCATAACCTACCACCCAGGATAAAATACCTTCCCGTCACGCACGTGTCCAGATACGAATAGGAGGGAGAATATAATGCACACATTTGTAAAGTGGAAAATGGCATGAGGGTGAGGAAGACACTACATAAACAGGTCAACCCTGATCAAGTGTGAGGGACACTGTATGCAGTTATGACTGACCATACCTGTCAACCTATGTGAGCAAGATATTTGGGCAGAGCCGTGAATATAAGTGAGACAAAGGTCCAAAATCAGAGACAATCTGTAAACATATCTCTTAGAAACATAGAATTTGATAGAATAACTGTTTGCACATTGGCATTAATGTCTGGAGTATGAAGTCTGAAACCCAACTGTCTGTCAGCACGTTCCGACTGCAGTCTTTAATGCTGAGTTACTGCCGTGCCAGAACACAACAGCGTATTACAGAGGTCCGTGCCATACCACTCAACTGTCCGGATATTCGCATAATGACTAGGGTCACCACCTGTCCCACTTTGCGAGTAACAATCCCTCTGTAGGCAGTTGTGTCCTGTGAAAAAAATCAAGACATAGCAAATGTCCTGAGAGTTTATTTCCTAATTTACTTTAATAGTCGCATAAAACAGTTATTTTATATATGAATCCTCAATATGTTATGTAAAGTAGCATAAGCAATTCAAATGTTACTAGAATAAGCTATTATATGTAAAAAAATGGTTAAAGTTCAGTACTATGCATGGCTGTAGGTATGTTTTGTCCTGGAAAATCTGACATCTCTACAGAACATGTCCCACTTTGGGCAGTCGAAAAGGTGGCAACCCTAAGAATGACCACAGGTTCGCCCCATAGTGTTGGTGTGTGCCTCTGACAATCTGCACCAGTGTGGTAAATAGCTGAGGACTGACATCACTAAATAATGAGAAATATCCTGAGTATAAGACTCCACAACCTGTAGAAAAGTCATGCTAATGCAAAACCTAGCATTCTATCAACATTCTAAGCTTGTAAGAGCAATTGTCAAAATGTGTCCCTAATTGTCCCCCCATTGTATAGGTTTTGCACAGGTTCGGTGCTCTAAGAGGTTGAGAGGTATGGTCCATACATATTCACAGGAACAGCCCTTCACACTTGTGTAATGTACAACTGCATACCTGTAGTCACCTCATGTCCAAAAATAATAATCCCCGTATTTTTGTATACAGGTAATAGTCAAATGTGAATGGGAACACCCCTCACCATGGAGTATGGACTATAACAACCCCACCCATAATATGTAA
This sequence comes from Protopterus annectens, assembly GCF_019279795.1. NCBI lineage: Eukaryota > Metazoa > Chordata > Ceratodontiformes > Protopteridae > Protopterus > Protopterus annectens. The sequence continues at coordinate 1,585,044,439 of NC_056726.1, forward strand.
TGCCAACAGAATAAGCTGCTGACAGGTGCCCAAACACCTGTGTCTATAAACACAGGTAAAACTTCAAAATAGGGAGATAATCCCTGTCCATATGCTTCATCTGAAATTTGACCTCAGCCAGGGAAGTTCCATTCACCAGGTGGACAAGCCTAAACCCAGATCACTACATGAACACCCTGACAATCAAAGACCTGTATGTGGCTGGACTATATGCCTTGGTGTTCTGCATATCCTCAGAGTGATTAACAATGCAGCTGGAGTCCACAGCAGTAGGCAATAGGGAATGTGTAATATGTAGTACCGCCTTTTTCCCAGCAGGAGAATGGATGCCTGTATCGTAGGTAAAGCGGTGAGGTGTATGTTGATGTAGCTAAGTACTATGGGTATGCATATCAATGAGGGAGAACACCAATAGAATAGTGGTTCCGGTATCCGGCCAATGTGAATGCAGTCCTGGTTGACCTACGACCACTGCACATATAACTTGAAAGTGTAATGAAAGCGTGAGTGCAGTACACACATTTAAATATGTAAAGGTGAACGTGTGTTTCGCAGTAGTCCATAAACTGGAATACAGATATGTAACTGTTACAGTCAGAATTATGAAAGTTCATGGAAGCACAATTATCTATGAAACACATGTAACCCACAATAAGGATATGCAAGTGCGCCTGCGCGTGTGTAATCCGCTCACAGAATAGAAAATGAATGGTGTTTTCCCCACGTTCTACGTACATGGCTCATACCTGTTAAACCCGTAAAGTATGAAACCGGACAAAGCCATGACAACAACTGGTACAAATAGGGACAATCCCCAGATATTTCCCTAACAAACATAGAAAGTGGATAGAATAACAGGTGTGTCACTAGCATGGATTCTCTGAAGGGTATGAAGTCATAACTTGAAATGTTTGTCATTATTTACCAACGTCAGTCTTTAATGATATGCCACTAACTTGCCAGATAGAAACAAGGTTATGAAAAATGGACCAAAGATAAGAGGCAAACAGCTGTACATGCAGCGGAAATCTGTACAGTTGAAAGCTATGATATGGAGATATATATACACATATATCCACAGACATAATCCAAAGCAAATTATGAGATGAGGAATGTACAGACATATGTATATATGTACATATATAAATCTATACACACACGATACATGAATAGATATATACACAACAAACGTATGTCCCTGTACATATAACACATGTACATAAATAGGTCACGGTATAGCTAATATGGATAGACAGACAGACATGCATGAAAGGAGAATACACTGATGGTTTCCAAACCATTGCCCGGAAAGTAACAGTGTGACAGGGCCTGCAAGTTCTACACATTAAACATGAATATAGGTGTCCTTTGCAGGACCCCAAAAATTGATTCTGTACGAAGTGCCAACCATCATTGATGCAAAAGAAGTCACACCTGCAACTACGACATAGGTGTACATGCAACAGTAGCAGGTGCAAGGGTAATAACACATGGGTTGATTGAATGTATGATGTACGAGCTGATATACGCAGAGTGGGGAGTGCTCGGAAGTGTCCTCACTCTTTATTATCGCTCACATTAAACATGTCTAATGGGTACTGTGGAGGTATGTCAGGTATGGGAATCATGGGTATGCAGAATTGGGCCGAGGTGTTGGCTGGCACAGATCTATTAGGTAAGCTCCATGGGAGTGATCAATATACCTATGTGGGTATAGCACATGCCTACATTCTCCAAAAAGGTGCAACCCATCTACTGGATATTGTGTAAACCATTGGGGGAAGATGTAGGGACCTATATCAGTGTCATGTAGGTGATTATCATGGATGGACACGTGTACGACCAAGATGGTAACCATACTGGCCAGAATGTCAGAATAAGACAGCTGGACTAAGGCATAGTACACGACAGACAAATAGGGACTATATTAAATATACCTCAGACAAAGTCAGACCGTTGATAGAATAATTGCGTAGTCAGGAATACGAATGTTATGAGAGTTAGTAATCATGAAACAGAAATGTCACTCATGATTACCTAACCACACAGTCCATCATGGCTTGCCAGCAATCTACCAGAAAGGTACATTATCATGACAAATGTAACAGAATCATAGGTCAAACCCCAGGGCGTATACCCATAATGTGTACAGGTGAGAGGTATGAAGGTAACCCGTCCTAATGAAATGTACAGAACTAGTGATACTAGGTGGACAGGTGAGAAGAAAGACGTCAGGACAAATGACAAAACATGTACAAGTCATAAGCATGTTTGTCCACAAATGTGACTTACAATGTATGGCTTGTGAAAGTCAATGTGGAAGGTTCATAGACTCAAAAGACATGTGTCCCTCAGGGCCGGTGTAGACATAAGGTATATGATGGAATAATTAGTGTGGATAAGCACCTGTTGGCCTGTGTGAGGAATATAACCCAGTGGGTGGGTGTGTCCTGCAATAGGAATGTAATGGTAACTTGCCTGTGATGGCGCCATGCATTGTGTGTATTGGCGTAAGGAAATTGATGTCCAGTACCAGAAACATACCTCGCAACTATACGAATGTGCAGATGTATGCCTCATATGTGTGGTGTGCTCCTCCCACAATCTGTACCTGTCTGCCAAATACCTGAGAACTGACGTTATTAAATAATGATAAACATATGTGTTTAAGACCCCAAATCCCTCAGAAAGGTCATACTAATGCAAAACCTATAATACTGTCAACTATCTACATTTGTAAGAGCAATATGTAGAATCTGCCCCTATCTGTCCCCCCATCATGTTAGGCTTTGTACAGATGTTTTGCACTAGGAGGTTGATAGGTATGATCTGAAACAGATACATGTCTGAGGAAACAGCATTATCGACTGCAAGATAACTCAGAAGGTATGAAAAGCACTGAAGTAGGAAGTTCATCCGCAGGTATGTGCTGACATGTCAAATGACAGAGCAGTCTACAGGAAGTACGTATAGGGTGTCACCTTTACCAATGATGACAGTGGGACATACCCACAGCCATGCATACACCACAAATAGACATAGCACACAGCAAAGCCTAGGCCATGATACACGAAGCCTCCGGCGTGTATGGATTGAGTGAGAGTACAGCAAGGAAAGATGTCTGCCAGGCTATTCAGCAAATTCCTGTAGGGGAGTGTAAGACCGCCCGTAACACGAACGTTGCACGGACAATGTTGGGATTTGCAACATACCCCATTTGTATGTGTAAGCTATGCAAAAGATGTCATGATAGGGTTGCCACCTTTCCAAATGCCCAAAGTGGGACATTTGTGCTACAAACATCAGATTTTGCAGGGCAAAACATACCCACAGCCAGTACAAAGGACAGAACTTCAGTTTTTTGCCTGAATAAAAGTCTATTCTTGTAGCATTTTGATTCCTTATTCTGTTTCTTATAACATTTAGGTGTTTCAGATACAGAATAACTGTTTTATGCAACTATGACATAAAATATAGAAAATTATTTTGTCCTAAACTCTCAGGACATTTGCCACTTTTCTCACATTTTTTGCAGGACACAACTGCCAAAAGAGGGACTGTCCCTTGCAAAGTGGGACAGGTGGTAACCCTACGTAATTATGCGATACATGAAACAGTAAGCTGTCCGTGCAAAAGCAGAGTTATGTGCAGAAATGTACCCAGATGTTATGCAACTAACATTTTGCACATTGCTAAATGGAGCAATGACAGCTGCAAATACAGTATGAATACAGCCGAAGAAGCATGCCAATGTCCAAGTCCAAGGCAAGTGGCGGCTTTGTCCATTGGATATCAATGAACCAGTAGTTGTCCTCCCCCGATCCCTGGTGTGGAAGCATAGTGCAGTGCCACGAGAACGCACTGTGCTTCAAAACAAGACATATGGATAATATACATACAAAATTTAGGATTAGTTAGATGTTAGTACTCCATGCAGATGAATGGCAAGCTGGAGACAACATGGCTACTGCGTACTGGTACTTATGTGTGGAAGCACTCTGTCAGAGATGTAACAAAGCATGTGTAGGCAATGTGAGGCAAGTGAGGCTGAGGATAGTGAATCACAACATGTCATGCCATATGGGCCAAGCTTCTACAGTGTAGTGTAGGTTAAGGGGACTATTAGAGTAGAAGATAGGTGACAACATGAGTGTGTATGTACAAAGCACTGTAACCTCACCGGAGCAGTGTCACATATGTGCTGTCAGTACTCAGTGGAAGAGACGTGTCATGAGATATCCTAGGAAACGTCAGGAGACTGACAGCATATGCCATGGATACCACCGATGTGACCTGCAAACCTGCCCACAGTGTGTCTGCACCCATGCGTGCCAGTAAGCCCAAGTAAGCATGTGTGCGCGCGTGTTAGCCTGTGTGCATGTGTGGAAGAATGAGTAAGCTAGTGTACAAATGGTGAAACCTGTGTAATGTTGTGAATGCGTTTGTAAGCATGTATACATGTGCACTACACACATCACACACGTACTGCACACACAGACACACATGCTGCCAATACTACACATATCAGTGAAATGGCACATGGATGGAGACTACATCATCAGAAGTAACAGTGCTGTAAACTATGCTACAGTGATGGTCATAGCTGCAATGCATCATGCCTGCTGAAGTACATCTGGAAGTAACACACTGTGTGTTAACAGCATGCTAACATCAATACAGTGGAATAAAGCCACTGTGTGCAGCAGCACCAGGTTAGTCAGATCCTGCATCAATATTACACATCACAGGTGGTGGCACAGGTGACATCATATGTACAGGGTGTGGTGTTAACATGTCCAGAGCTGTCATAGAGCCATCCAATGTACACGTAAGTGTGTGTGTGTCTGTGAGGGACAATGGTTATTGCATGGCCCAATGGTGGTGCAATGGGTGTGTGTATGTGATAGCTGTAGCTGTTTGTGGTAAGTGTGTATGTCTGCATATACACAGGTACAGCATGTGTCAGCCATATACAGGAGGTTGTGGGACAGTCACAGACCGTACCTGCCAGGCTGTAGAGATCCCCATTACTGGCCATGGACACCTCTCCATGCATCCAACACAACTCAGTCCTGCACCTGTCAATGTCTACACATACAGTCCTGGGATCTGTAACACAACCTGTGGATAAACGTGCATCTGTAATGTTAACCTGAGGTGCATGGAATTGACAGTTACTACAGACAGATATGAGCCATACTCACACTCCAATGTAATAACCACTGCTGACTGTTGCCGAGATCTGCATACGACCAGTCAAAGGTGCTGCACTAACATTGTTCCCAATGTCCATGTAATACCAAGCAACACAATAACCGGTCACTACACATGTATAACCCACAATCACTACAGCACACAGTATGTGCACTATCACAGAGCCATAGCAAATGAATCTACATCCATGGTGCTCACGTACAGACAATGCAGCAGAGTCAAGAGTGATAATCCCAACATACATATCTATATACAATATACATTACATACATATATATATCTATATATATATATATATATATATATATATATATATATATATATATATATATATGGGTCACCTTTAGATGCCCGACAACGCGTTCCGCCGACACGGAATCCGACGGGACGAAAACACAGACAACGCAGATGACCGACAAGGTGAGAACCCGACGGACTCGGTAAGTGTGCGATCAAGTGAGGGATTTAGTGTTAGGGAGCGGACAGGTAAGTGTGCGATAGTGAGGGACTGTGGGTTTAGGGCTGGGTTAAGTGAGTTAGGGTTAGGGTGCAGGTAGGGTGTGTGTGCGATAGTGAGGGACTGTGGGTTTAGGGGTGGGTTAAGTGAGTTATGGTTAGGGTGCAGGTAGGGTGAGTGTGCGGTAGTGTCGGATCTTGGGGTTACGGGTGGGTAAGTGAGTTAGGGTTAGGGTGCAGGTAGGGTAAGTGTGCGGTAGTGTCGGATCTTGGGGTTACGGGTGGGTAAGTGAGTTAGGGTTAGGGTGCAGGTAGGGTAAGTGTGCGGTAGTGTCGGACCTTAGGGTTAGTGTTTGGGTTAGGGATAGTGCATATGTTATGTAGCGTACTGTGTTGTTTACGTGTAGTGTGTTGCTGTAATGGTTTTTGGTGTTTTGCATTGCCGGCGTTTTTTGTTGTCGGTCTTTTGGTGTCGGTTATTAGTGTGTCGGCGAAACGAGATTTCGAGGATTTAAAGGTGATCCATATATATATATATCCATATACATATATATATATATATATATATATATATATATATATATATATATCCATATATATATATCCATATATATATATATATATATATATATATATATATATATATATATATATATATATATATATATATATGTAGATAGATACACACACACACACACACACACACACACACACACACACACACACACACACACACACGTGGCAGGGTTGGGAGCAGAACATAAACGTAAGCACTGTACCACATGACAGCATCACGCAGTTACAAAACACGCTACCGTGATCAGTGGATCACATGATTCACACAAGCACATGTCTAGCCTGCAGACAGCAGCATCAAAGGCAAAGACGCCGCACGGATGTTATGGAGAATGAATACTGTAAAAGCAATGTACTGTTGTACAATGTTTTGCTATCAATGAAGATATAGGAATAAAATTGGATGATATTAATAAGACATATGTACGGTTTGGAAAGGGGAATTGTAATAGCAATATTGTCTATTTAGCTAAGTGTAATACATGTGCTGTATTCTATATAGGCAAAACAGAGAGACAACTGAAAAGACGTATTTATGAGCATCTATATAAAATAAAAGTTAAAGACATTAAAAATGCCTTATTTAAACATATAAATAAATATGGTGACACACACATGTTCAAATTTGCTATTATTGATCAAACATTTATATCAGCTAGAGGGGGTAATTATAAAGCACAGTTATGTAAAAGGGAATTATTTTGGCAAATTGCAACTAATGCCACAAAATTCCCAGGTATTAATGATTTTATTTCTATTAAATCAGTATTACAACTTAAGTAGTTTATTAGCTGAGACCATTTATATGTAACACATGTTTTTAATGTTTAGTTTTAATAGTATTAACGATTTATGTATATATTTATATTTTTATATTTATATTTTTTATATATGAGGTTTTAATAATGTTTATATGTAGTGTGTGTATATACTAAGCATTATCACTTTAAATGAGCACTTTCAGTGGTTCTTTTTGGCGCCAAAAAGGTTTTAAATTTATCAGTAATCCACAGTAGTGGTGTTCTGATGAAGTCTGTATTTACAGATGAAAGCGCTTAACTGTTATTCTTGTGTCTGTTCGTGATTGGAATAAATTGTGCTTTACTTGACCGGGTCCAGTTACACTCGTATTGATTCACATAGCTGAGACAGTTCCGTCTCACTCGTTGTTATTTCAGCAATGTACTGTTGTCATGCAGCTGGAAACACACACACACACACACACACTTGGCAGGGCTGGGAGTCAAACATACAACTAACTACCCTAACACACTACAGCATGACGCATTTACAGAATGTGCTACCAAGATTACTAAGCACAGCAGTCCCAGAGGCAGTCATCTAGGTGCGTGTCATCATCCGCAAAGGCAAAGATGTCGGTAGCAAACTGCTGTGGTGTGCGGCATCTAAAAGCAAGACTGCATCCCCAGGCAGATGGGAGCATGCACGCGAAAACACACACACACACACACACACACACACACACACACACACACACACACACACACACACACACACACACACACTTGGCAGGTCTGGGAGTCGAACATACACCTAACTACCCTAACACACTACAGCATGACTCATTTACAGAACGCGCTACCGAGATTACTAAGCACAGCAGTCCCAGAGGCAGTCATCTAGGTGCGTGTCATCATCCGCAAAGGCAAAGACGTTGGTAGCAAACTGCTGTGGTGTGTGGCATCTAAAAGCAAGATGGTGTCCCCAGGTGGATGGGAGAATGTGCGCAAACACACACACACACACACACACACACACACACACACACACACACACACACACACACACACACACACACACACACACACTTGGTAGGGCTGGAAGTCGAACATACACCTAACTACCCTAACACACTACAGCATGACGCATTTACAGAATGCGCTACCGAGATTACTGAACACAGCACTCCCAGAGGCATACTTCTAGGTGGTTGACATCATCCGCAAAAGTAAAGACGCTGATAGGGAATGTATGTGGTGTGAGGCATCTAAAAGCATTACTGTGTCCCCAGGCAGCTGGAAACAGACACACACACACACACACACACACACACACACACACACACACACACACACTTGACAGGGCTAAGAGTCGAACATACACCTAACTACCTTATTACACTACAGCATTACGCATTTACAGAATGCGCTACCGAGATTACTGAGCACAGCACTCCCAGAGGCATACTTCTAGGTGGATGACATCATCCGCAAAGGCAAGGACGCTGATAGGGAATGTATAGAGAGTGAGCAGTCTGAAAGCATATTTCTGTCCCAAGGTAGACATAGACAAACACACGGCAGTGTTGTGATCGGAGCAACCAAATATCTACGGAGCATTACAACAACACTACATAGATACAGGACGCACCACAGACAGTGCACCCTTCAAGACAGCAACCAGTGTGTTCAATGTAGGCATCCATCGTGACATTGAAAATGGACATCTGTTGCCTGGATGACCACCATCGCTATACAGGATGTCAATGGCCATGTCCACACGCTTAGTATCACATGTCTGTTTGGAATGCACTGTGTGTCCATCTACACAATGGCGTACTGGGCATGCTCACACACTTAGCAGTTGCAAAGGGCCGTCTTGCATGCACACGGATTCTAAACATGGAAGGGCGCAGTTTGGAATGTACTGTGTGTCCATCTACACAATGGCATACTGGGCATGCTCACACAATTAGCAGTTGCAAAGGGCCGTCTTGCATGCATACAAATTCTAAACACGGAAGGGCACAGTATGGTATTACTGTCCCCACGTACATGAAGGCCACTCACATGTATTGAACAGTACACACTCAGGAGCTATCACAGATGTCTCAGGTGCATATCACAGAGGTACACACCACAATCTACAATGTAGCCCTCTGACAACACCATGTCATTGGACCAGCAATACACAGCCACTGTACGTAGGTCTACAGCAACTGTGCAGACTACACATGTACCAACAGGGTTCCATCATGTGTTATGCATTGCAATGATAACACTGTACATAACCAGGTCAGCTCTACACATACCAGGGGCCCTGGGACTTACACAGCTGTGACAGATGACAGTCGCTGTACACCAACGAACACACATGTTTGGCTATGTCATACATGTAATTGCAGTGGATATGTGCATGGACCACACACTCAACACATATGTACATAGCATAGCTTTTGCTGTCCTCCGTGCAGACAAGTGGCTACAGCAATCATACGCATGCAAATGGAAGGTGGGTCCATGGCTGTTGAATGCTAACAGTACATGATGCAGCAATGTTGACCGAGGACACATTCCCTCTGTACTGGTTACCCATGACACCCATCATATCATACAACAGTCCATGTGTTATGTATGTCAACACACATGTCCACCAATTGCAATGCATACAAACATGGCTACATGACAGGCATGTAGGACCAACACACATGTACAATCTGTAGTGTGCATGCAGCTACCATGCATGTGCAGTAGCTGATGTAAGTAACTATTCTGTGCCTAACTACAACATGCAGTTGCAATGTTTCCCATCATTGACACCTGTATATGGTGACATACTGACAGTACAGTAGGATGTACAGCAGGTATGGATGGATGTGTGTACATAAAGTGGTGATCCACCTGTGTAGATGGATGTTTGCCGGGGATGACTCACAGGTGTGTCACACGCCATCCTACCATTACATGTGCAAACAGTACGCTATGTTACCGTTACTTGACGTTGGAGACATAAAACCTACACAGTGGTCAGGTGTCACCGACAGTAAGTCACTTGACACCTGTAACACTTACATCCTCCCATGTGCATATAGCAGCACAATTGCTGAAGGTAGCGTTGGTACACATAATGCGGCCAATACTGCTGCATGTCTGTTAGACGTATCATCATATAGCATGTGTATCATTCACAGTGCAGCCATGTGTGTCTGCTTGTGTGACCATATATGCCACATATGGTGGGGAATACATCCCAATTGTTACACACCCCTGTACACTGTTGTAGAGATCTGTACATACTGCAGTGTGGAAAGCATGACATAGGCAGGTGTGGTGTGTGTATCACACACATCAGCTATCCATATGTGTATGACATTTGTGGTCTCCACAGTGTGTGTGTGTGTGTGTGTATGTAGGTATGTATGGCTGTCTGGTGCATGGAGTGAGAGTGTATGCTACCATACAGAACACACAGGATCCCTAACCCCTCATGGTGATGCAGTCCACTACCCTGTTCATGCCATCGGTCTCAGCCGCACTGGCTACCTGTACATGTTCTTTCTCTGTGTCGCGTCGTGTGGGTTCACAGTACTGTGACGGTGATGACCACATAGGCAAGGGTCCTCACCTCAACACTATGTGGTGTGCGTTATAGTGTTGTTGACCTCGTGAGTGTGAGCATGTTCCTGTAATGTGACAGGGTATTACTGCTACACAGTGAGGCCTCATGCTATCAAGTGTCCTCAAACATTATCATTGGCCAGACCGCTGTGTACAACCCCTGCACCATGTCAACATACCTGTGATGTGACCTGGTATGGATGTCACGTCTCTAGCCACTGTAGCCTATTAAACTGCCCACATGCTTCTGGATCAGTATATGTCTGGACATCTGTGTTATGTTAGACTTTCCAACAGTCAGGCTGAGGCTACGTCTAGCATGCTGATATTGCCATACGTGCCTGTGAGTACTCCACAGTTACACATGGGAGACTGCAAACAGTGCTAGCTGTAGGCACATGCAAGTAGACCATAAGGAGGGAACCAGGGCATCATTACCAACATGCTGTTACTGTTGTTACCGAGACACATACTGTGAACATATAACAATGCATGCTAAACCTGTACTACATGGTATGTCTGGTGCGTGTCACCAGTACACAACTAATGTAATATACACGTCTCTCACTATTCACACACAACTAATATAATATACACTTCTCACACTATTCTTACATAACTAATGTAATATATACTTCTCACTATTCTGTACACCCTGTGCATCAGATCATTTGAGCATGTCCCTGCACCAATGGTGTGGATAACAGGGATGCAGCACAGGCTTCATCATATGTCAGGGGCATAGGCTGCACCAATGGATGACATCTTGTGTGTGGGTAAGGGCCAGTGATATGATTGGACATGTCTTTTCACTATGCATGTGGGTGTTGTGGTGCCCTACAGATGTCTTTGCTGTGTGCATGTATGTGTGCACACAGTTCTGACTTTTGTGAGGCCTACACAGGGTATTATTGAAAGCTCCAGATTGTTCAGACCAGGTTATACAGCTCACTGTGTCCAGCCACGGCCACGTGACTTGTGCCTGCCAGGGGTTGCACAGGCACTACCAGGTGGAGGTACAGCTTGGCTACTGTCCGGTGACACATGTCCACTGGAACCGTGTCCCCACTGGGAACGTCCAGGGCCACGTCCACGTGGCCTGCTGTGTCCTGGTGTGGACAGTGCAGCACCAGCTGCACTGCTGCTGCTACCAGCACTATGGGAGTGGGCATGTGATGTGGCACACTCACATTGACCTGCAGTAGGTGGTGTAGCTGGCCTATGTCCACGTGGTCTACGCCTCACTCCTACCAGACGTTCCAGCACAGACAGCTCACGCTCGCTGATTGCCATGCCACGGTCAAGGATTCTGACCATGTCACCCAATCACCTGTCCAGAACATTCAAAGGGGATCCAATGCCTGTTAGCTTGGGATGATATGCTCGACAAGCCACGATGCTTCGCTAGGGACGGCTTGCACCTGTCACCCCTGGGCTTTCGGATATTGGCAAAGGCTCTTGCTACCCCCATAGTGCCTTTTTTAGGCAAGGCTCAAAAGACAAACCCACCTCCATAGGTATCACAAGGGATAAGAAACTAAGAGTAATGCTACTCAATGCCAGAAGTCTAAACCTCAAGATGCACGCACTCGAAACTCTCCTTAGCATGGAGAACATCGATATCTGTGCAGTAACAGAAACCTGGATCAGGGCTCCCGAGAGCACCCCAGCCCTACCAGGTTATACCTCATGCCATGCTTTTTGGCCCCAAAACTTGGACCGAACGACAAAAGGAGGGGGAGTATCGATATTCATCAAAGATACCCACACCTCCAGGTTGGTGGCAAAGCACGAAGCATCAGAGACTATCCATGTGCAACTAACAGTGGGTAAAACTGCCTTCCAGTTTATAGCCTGCTACAGACCACCCTCCCAAACCTAGGTACCCCACTCGGCCTTCCTGAAAACACTGGAAAATATGAAGGTCTCTCCAAACACCATTATATTGGGCGACTTCAACTACCCAAACATAGACTGGGAGCATTACTCTAGCTCCAACACCCTAGCCCAAAGGTTCCTAGAATTTATAAACTCAAATGCTATGGAACAACTTGTTACCACTCCCACAAGAGGGGAAAACATACTGGACCTGATCATCACCAACATGGGGACTCTATGCTCGAGACCAGAAGTGCATCCCTCACTGGTAAGATCAGACCATAAACTAATCTCACTGGATATTCACATCCCGACCCCACCCCCTGCCCAGAAAACCACAGTGAAAAACTTCTCTAAAGCAAATTTCACACTCCTCAAAACTGAGGTGGAATCCTTCAAAGCCCCCGGGCCTGTGGAAAGTATGGCCCAGACCGCAGAATCCTTTATAAATGCATTCTATGAACACCTTCAGGAATGCATGGATCATGCGATCCCAAATAAAACCAAGACCCAATCCTCCAAAGGCAGACGTCCTGTCTGGTGGGCCCCAGCCATAAACAAACTATACAATAGAAGGAGGAAGCTACTAAATGATAGTGCAAAATCCCAAAAAGGGAAGGCATCACTGATCAGTATTAGCAAAAAACTACGGGCACACATAAAATTGTCTAAGGCGAGCTTCGAGAGAAAAATTGCACAGGACACTAAGGATAATCACAAGGCTTTCTTTAGTTATGTTAGGAACCTGGGTGGTAATTCACAGATATGCTCAGAATTAGTCCAAAATGACAAAAAATACACGAACCCACAGACATTGCCAACATCCTAGCTGACAGGTTCAGCAAACTTCTCCCCTCCCACCAAAAGGGCAAATATCTATCCCAGCAGAGTGCTGCCCCTGACATCTCAGATGCTCAGGTAAGAGCCGCCTCTCCAAAGCAAAACACAGCATCAATGGGAACAGATGGTGTCCCGGCTGCGTCACATGAACTCAAGAAGAGCTAAACCCAAACATAAAACTACTGTTCAATCTCAGCCTTACAACAGGATATGTGCCCAAAGAGTGGCGTACAGCAACAGTGGTCCCTCTCCACAAAGGTGGTGCCTCAACGGATCCTGGAAACTATCGCCCCATAAGCCTGACTAGCTTGGTCTGCAAATCTATGGAAAGGATCATCATGGACCTCATAAATAAAGATATTGGGGACCTACAAACACTGGATCCTACCCAGTTCGGCTTTGTTAAGGGCAGATCCTGCCTCTTAAACCTGGTTGATTTCTTTGAAACAGTCACCAAGGCCATTGATGAGGGGAAGGTGGTCCACACAGCCTACCATGACCTCGCAAAAGCCTTCGATACAATACCCCACTCGGGCATTATAGATAAGCTCATCAGCTTAAATATAAACCCCTATGTCACTAGATGGATTGCAAACTGGCTCAAGGACAGAACCCACATGGTTAGAATTGCTGGAGCCATGTCAGACTCCACACCAGTTACAAGTGTTGTCCCACAAGGCTCAGTCCTGCGACCTCTCATGTTCGGTATATATTTCTCAGAGGTACAGGCCAACACGGAAGGACTGTGGCTGACCAAGTTCGCAGATGACTGCAAACTGGGCGCCATAATCGACTCTCCAGCCAACACAAGCATCCTCCAAAAGGGCCTCATAGAAACAGACAACTTGTGCCAGAGCCATGGCCTCAAGCTAAATGCCAAAAAGTGTATAGTCATCCCCTTTGGCAAAAACAAAGTGCCCAAAAATTACCACATAGGTGGTAATCCATTAAGTACAGAAGAAGTAATTAGGGACCTGGGGACCCAAGTTGATAACAATCTCTCATTTGACAACCACATGGCCAAAGTGGTTAGAAAAACATTTTATATAGCCCACCTAATCATGAAGGGATTCACATCTAGATCAGGGAGGTCATCGTGCCTCTTTACTCATCCCTCATCAGGCCCATAATTGAGTACAATGCCCCTTTTGGGATGTACCTTACCATACACCTGCAGCAACTGGAAAGACCCCAAAAGTACCTCACCAAGAGGATCAAAGGGCTCAAACAGATGCCATATGCTGCCCGGTTAAAGAAACTCCAGCTCTACTCAGTGGCATACCGCCTGTTCAGAGGCGATCTGTGCCTGACGTATAAAGCCATGTCCAACCGAATTAATGGACATGCTGCACCTCAGAAAATCCAAATCCCATTGAGCTACGTGCTCGAGAGACTTGAACCTCAGCACTGAAATAAATAGGACATGCTGGAGGGGCAGATTCATAACCCAGAGGCTCCCTTCACTCTGGAATAAAATCCCAGTCCAGGTTAGGCAGAGTCCCTCATTGACTCTCTTCAAGAGGAATCTTGATGAGTGGATGGGAGATCGTAGGTTTACCCCGGGTATCACTTCTGTGTCACTGTTAGACAGAGGCACAGTATACTAACCTCGAAAAAGGGCATAGCAAAATAAATTTGAAATGGGTGGTGAAAGCCAAACACATTCTGGCTAGGCTTACAAATGCCCTAGGGCAGATAGCCTAGTATGAACCTATGAACCTATGAACCTATAATCAGCAATCTGCTGTTGAGCATTTGCCAATGCCTGGATGTTGTCATTTAGGGTACGGATAGCAGCCCTCTGCAGCCTCTGCCCTTCTCTGTTCTGCTGTTCAGCATGTGCCTGTACTGCCATTACAGTCTTGAACATGCGTCTGGTGATACCATCTGCTGCGCTCTGTCCTGCAGGTGCATGTCTGCCAGAGGTCCTCCTACGAGCAGCACCGGCCACATGCCTGTGTGGCACATCTGCAGTCATTACACTGACACCATGGTGTGTAGACACACCTTCTGTAGCCACCACATGTTCCTGTTCAACGCTAACAGATGCTGACTGTCCTTCCTCTATGGCCACTGGTGATGCGGTATGTGTTGGCAGCAGAACTGTGTGCAGGGATGAGGGGGACATAGCTGGGATAACAACCATTGGCACAGATTCTGCCCCTGACAACCCTGCCTGTACCTCATGCATATGTTCATCACTGCTAGTATCTGTGGGGACACTAACATCAGATGGACCGCAGTAGGGTAACGCACCTACATTACCTGTGAATGCAAAGAAAAACTCTAAATTACAATAGACACACACACAGACACACACACACATACACACACACACACACACACACACACACACACACACACACACACACACACACACACACACACACACACACACACACACACACACACACACACACACACACACACACACACACACACACACACACACACACACACACACACACACACACACACACACACACACACACACACACACACATCATGCATGTGAATTGACAGATGGCATGCAGCATGCCTGTGATATGGCAGAGGGCATGCAGCTCAGACATTAATAGTGTTAGTAAGCATATCTCCCTGGGGTGCACACTACAGCAAGCAGGTGTCATATCAGTAGCCATGCAGTTCACACAATCATGGTAGGATGCATGCATCCCCGTGATACACCAATGGCTAGTCAGACGTCATTCGCAGGGATGGTTATCAACCATAGCATGTACGGGCAAGGTTTCCTAGCTGTAACAGACAGCCAGTATGCCACCGCGAGGTGCATCAGTGCCACATTACTGATCCGGACAGTTGATACTACATCTACCATGCGGCCATCACACCAAGTATGACTGGGATGACATGTGCAGCTTTGATGGACAGGGTTGCATGGTTTGGCGGGAGTATGTCACATGTATGGGAAAGGGATATGTCCAGCATGTGGCGATCCTAGTATTAGGATGGTGGCTGTCCATGACGTATGTCTTACAGATCAGGATATGGACATGTAGCATGTCCATCATCATGGTGTAGCAAATGTCTTTATGCAAGGTAGACAGCATGCTGCATAGTGGAGGTGAGGATTGTGAAGGCTGGTATTGCCCATCCACGCATGGCCATTACCCCTTAAAGGTGATATGTGATCCAATATTGGTCACCCCAGTGCTGTATATGCCTGCCCAATGAACTCCATGCTCATGGATGGCACCCTGTCATGACATGGGTACCTCGTATGACTACCCAAGGGGCCTGGAGACGTCACTTAGGCAGGGAGGTGTACTGCACAGCACCATCCCTTACACAGTGTCCATAATGTTGACCACAGCCTAGGTGGTAGTTAATGGGTACAGGGATATTCACCTAGTGGTGACAATGCTGATATCATCCATCAGAATGTGCACATATATCACACACCTCACCTGCACAGCCCATTCTGTATGTTGTTCACAACACTGACACAGCTATTCCTCATAAGTCATGGCCATTCACATCCTTACATACACAGATGCCCACCATTTGTCTGTGTGTTATGGGCTACAATGAGGGTGGATTACAACACATTAACCCTGTTCTACTATAGCTGGCACTGGTGTGATATGCACATGTCACTCTGGCACCTTTTGTAGTTGTGAGTCTGTCAACAGGCCACTGGTAGAACACTCCTGTGACATACAAAGGTATTTGTAATCAAACATCCGTACTGTCTTGTACATCTGTACTGCTAACATCTACAGTGATAATGGTTCATGGACATGCACACCATACTCAGCAGGGTTATAGTGCGGTGCCACCCATTATGACTGTCGTCACCACTTGTGGGTTGATATTATCCAACACCCTATCTGTATTGTATGGTCATGCTAGGCACTTGTTCAGAACTTGTGAGCATGTCATGAGCTACTGATTAATATAGCACCCATTCCACACCATTTCCCACAGGTACACTGGCTGTCCTAAAATTTCCAGCTTGCTTATGGTACAACAGCTGTTGTACACACGTAACGCACATATCCTGTGAGACATGGTTGTATATACAGGCATGTCCAACTGTCACGTACCAGTGCTATTGTCTGTCTATATGATGGATATGTCGTACATGTGGCAATAGAGCAATTGTCTCATGTACACATTCAATGCTCACCTCCCAACATATGATGCTACAGCCTGTGGGGGATGCACTTATGCAGCCCTGCTGGGGTAATGCTGTCACCAACCCCGACTGCACCTGACAGTCATGTGGGGATGTGTAACATTCGCAACACACCCCACTCCTCACATAGTCTCACATGATCTCCACCACAGGTCACACATACGAGGACAACTTGTGCAGTACCTCTCTATACTCTGTGTAGGCACCAGAGGCATCCCCCATCATGGAACACAACATCACCAACGTATAGCCCACAGACTCATGTGTGCCCATCACATACAGCCAATAGGGTGTTATAACATACACAACACACCAGTCATAGGTGAGTCTGTAGGCGGTCACACTGCAGCTCTACACAGCAGGCTACACAAGGCGATAGTCGCTTACATCTTGCTGTCGGGTAACTGGTTCTGCAACATAACTTATGCACCCATGCCACACCTCACAAGGTATGATGTGACTGTCATTCTCCATGTTAGTGTGACTGCCCTGAGATGCCACTTCACAGACTACGTGTGCAGAGACATGCAATAGCTCACCAGTGTTGTAGCCCTGAAGGTGTGGGCCTAGCCCTGGGGAGCATTAGGCATTCATCCGGACCCGATACCACTGTACAACGACTGACTGTGTCACTTCAATAATTGCCTATGCTTCTGCTGTCATTCCACAGGCATCTGGTATCTGTCCGCTTTGACTGACCTGGTCAAACACAATGCTTTGGCACAGATGACCTGCACCTGTCAGCCCAGGGAGTACAGATCACATGTAAGGCTCTTGCTGCTTCTATACTGCCTGTCTTGCACAGTTTCCAATAACAGTCACCGGCAGAACGGGAACTGGCAAGCAGGACATGGGGTCATGTGACACATTGCTTGCATCTTCCTCTGTGATGCACGCAGGCAAGGCACACCTTATAATGCACCACTCCAATATCTCTGCAGTGACTGGGACCTGCTTCTAGGCTCTAAAGTGCACACCTACAATGACAGGTTATAGACAGACCAAACCTTTCAGGCACATACCTGGACCAGCACACCCACAGCTGAGGTGTTCCCATATCCCACTATGTTGTACACACATCCTGGCTAGTTACTTAGCACAATGCATCAGAGGTGCTCCACGTGCAACTAACTGTGTCCGGAACCGCTATACACATTGTAACAAGCTACAGATTCAACAACATACCCCACGGTTACCAGACCTCATTTGTTGGTGTACTGGACAGTAGGGCTCAGACAGCTACTACTGATGTGTGACTGACACTACCCCACACTTAACTGGGATAGCCGCTCATGTACTGACACATCCATGAGTCATAACCTCCACTCGGCTGGATCAACCCATACACACCACCTCCAAGACCAACATTAACCTTGACATGAACACTACCAACATGTGACTGGTGTTCCACACCTGGGATTATCCCCTCATTGGTGGATTCTGAACATATGCTAATCAACCTTGATAGCCACATCCCGGCACCACACCCTTCACGGCATACACAGTACATGAGTACTACAACACCTACTACAGACGTCTTATGACAGCGGTTGTTAATGTCATGACACCCGTGCAGATGGACAATGCACTTACAAATGCTGAAACATACCCCAGTGCACTTCATTAGCATGTACATGACTGCATGGAACATGCTATTCCACACAGAGCCATGATGGTACACACCAGATAACAGATGCCACTCTGGTGGCCACGTTCCATGGACGTAATGTACAACAACAGGTGGAGGCTGCTGCACAGTGGTGTACAATCCCATGGGTGGGGTAGCTCACTGGTCAGCCTCAGTAGGGCCATGGGATCCCTCATCATATACTCCAAGACTAGCTACATAAACATTACTGTGACACTTTCTGGGGTGGAACACAAGGCATTATGGTGGTATGTCAGTAGTCATTGGCAACACCCACATCTGCTCTCACATACAACAGTCACTCAGGAACATTACAGACCCAGATGATGTTGGCAACATGCTGGCGGATGGATTGAATGCTAACATTACACCCTCTCACTCACTACAGGGCCACACTCCATGCAGGAACATTGTGGTGTCCCTGCAGTCACACCTACACAGTACTAACCTGCACTCTATATGTCCTTGGACACTAGCCCTATGTCACCTTCCAAAGTCCCAGGCTGTGATGTCCACAAACCTCTGAACGACATGTCTCCCCACTAGGCCACCATATTCAGTAATAGCCTTGTATCAGACATTGTTGCCCCTGAATGGCACACAGCAACATTTATCACACTCCACACAGGTGGCACCACAATGCACGAGTGGGACTATAGTCCTACACACCTGACTGGACTGTTCTACATGGCTATGGGGCACATCATCAAGGACGTCATTCACAGAGACATTGTTGGGTTCTGGTCCTTTGATGCCACCCGGGTTGGACTTGTTAGGGCCAGAGCATGGCCCCTACACCTGGTGGACTCCTTTCATACAGTTACCAGGGTAGTTGATGATGGTACGGGAGTCCACACATCCTACATTGTCCTCTCATTGCCTTTCAGCACCATTCTCCATTATGGTATTGACAACATACACATCCACCTGCACATCGTACCCTATGTCTCAGGATGTTATGCAACGTGGCTCATGGACAGGACACACACAATGAGGGTCGCATACCATAGTACCTACTGCATTTTAGTTACATTTACCATACCACAGTCCTCAGTCATTGTACCCCTCATGTTCAGTATATGCTTCCCTGAAGTACAGGCTAGCACAGAGGGAGTTTCCCTGCCTAGCTTTACAAACCCCTGCATACAAAGCACCATGATTGATCCACTAGCTGATACTGAGTCCATCCATATGGGTGTCACTGTGACAGATACCTGATATGAATATCATGGCCTCAAGCTGCATGACACAAGGTGCATGAACATCACCTTTGCATTACACCATTCACACACTGACTATCACATAGGTGGTAGTCCCCTACATACATGTCACATTGTACATGTTTGTAGTACACAAGTATGTCGCACCCACTCCTGTGGTTACCATATTGCCACTGTGGCGTGGATATCCTTCTACGTGGCCACACTTATCTGTACTGGGTGTGTAGCTAGTACATAGGCACCCATTATACCTCTGAACTCAAGACGTCTACACACATTAAAGGGTACACCACCCCATTTAGGGTGTACCTTACACAACAGCTACAGCTTTACATACCACACCATTAACATGCCATGATGTTTATTGAGCTCTGACAGTTAAAGTATGCGGCTGAACTACGGACACCACATCTGTCCACATTTGCATACTACATACTCAGGGGTGACCTCTGCTGAACAGACAGGGCCCATGTCCACAGCAATATTAATGGATATACTCCACATATGCAACATAAGCAAAAGCCACTGTGAGCAAAATGCTCATGGATATGTACACACACGCAACAATGAGTGGGATGTGCATAAGGGTTACATTCCCAAACTGGTCACTCACCATGCTTTGGAACATGAGTCCTATGTACAGCACACAGGGACACTCAGTAGCACTGTTCATGTGATACCTCCCTTGGTGGTTGGGAGACACATGTACGCCAGGGATCACTGCAGTGGCTGTACTGTGCAGAGGTGCAGGTAACACATGGCTCTGCTGTTCACAGGACACTACCCTAGAGAGGTGCCACTGGTGTGAACACTGTAGTTATGCTTACACATAGACTTGCCAGACAGCATAGTACCCCACTATGAATCTGTGAAGCTATTACATGTCCTTTGTGCATGGTTACTTGGTAGCCCTTCCATTTAGATTAGCTATCATGCTATTGCAATGTCCCGTGCCTACAAGCCATATGTATCCTGTTATTGTACATGCCAATAGACGATACTTTTGGTATGCATTATATGCCTGTTATGCTGTGTAGAATATCTGACATATCTACCTACAATACTATACGTTACACATATTTCATATAGTATCCCATAATGCAAAGCATACTTGCACAGCAGGACCACCTTAGGCATGTCATTGTCATTATATGCCCATGCACATGCCTACTGTGACAGTATATCAACATATACTATCCCCTGCTATGGCACGTACTTGTTGGACATAACCTACCACTGACGGCGGGTTTTATGGAACTGTTCTGTCTAAAGCCCTCATGTAGCATCCTCTTGTGGTATCTGTGATGTGTACCTTGTGGCCCACTGCTGGACGCACAGTTTCTACATGCGTTAGTATGCTCAGCAAGACATCACTACATAAATACCTTTTCCCACTTTATGCATTGTGAACACTTTTAATTAATGCAAACCAGGCTATACATACAGTAAATAATTAATAAAAAAGCATGCTATACATAAACTTACATACCGAGTGTTCTACATACCTTGTTATCGTTCCGGACTTTCGTAACTATCTCTCTTACACTGTTTAAACAGTTCTATGGTATGAGCTTACGGTTTGAATGTCTGGCAAGTCATCCTTATATACGTCGATACCTGTAACATGTGGTTTCCTCCCGCCAATTGGTGTTCCTGAGTGACTAATTACTAGCATATAAGCTGTGCAGCTACTCCATTCACCAATTACACGGCAACAGTGGGGTATAATTTAATTCTCCACTTGGGCATTGCCCATTTTCCCTACCTTCGGGGAGACGGCCTGTATTGTGTTTTGTTATGTGTAATTGCAACTGCTATACATAGAGACACTTATACTTTGGATTCATGTCCCCTGTGGATTGTGTGTGACAGCTAGAGTATGTGGTTCAACATGTGGGTGTTCCTGTCATCCCAACGTCTGATAACGGACTATTGCAAACACAACCTGTAACATCGCCGTTTGTTCCATTATATAACGGCTGCAATTTTGCATGGCGCCTTTAATTGTATCTCTCACAAGGTATGTTGATGGTTCTGCAGATGTAATTGACTAACTGGATGTTTGTACTGTTATTGCAGTCTGTATTCCACTAACTACCCCCAAGAAACTATAATTCTGGGTGACTTTAATATAGACTGGAATACTATTAATAGTGAAAACCCCTCCTGTCATATAAACCTACATGGTTTTACTCAATCTATTACCACTACAACAAGGCTTAATAAACTAAGTAAGAAACATAGTATCTTAGACTGGATACTCATAAACAAAGCCAATGTCTCATACAAAGTAGGAACAATGCCCGATGACCTTAGTGACCACTGCCTAACCTTTATCTCTAGAGAAAAGACTGACTATCAAAACCTCCCTAACACTAGAATAATACGCTCTACCAAACACTTTAAAACTGACTCATTTCAAAATGATCTCAAAACATGCAACTGGAACCTCTTGAAATCACTTCCTCTTAATGAAGCAGTATCATTCTTCAACTCAACCTTCCTTTCCATTTTGAATAAACATGCCCTGAACGCTCTATTAGAATGAAGTCTAATATAGCCCCATGGCTCTCTAAGGAAACAAAGAAATTAATTCATACTAAAAATAAAATTTGGGCCAAATGGAGATACCATAGAATCAGCTCTGATTTTCTTCACTTTTGCCAACTTAGGAATCTTACAAAAAAAGCTATAATCTCTGGCAAAAATGACTACTACTGTGATATTCAAGCAACCCATTTTATTAAACTCAAACAATTCTGGTCTTCTGTCAACAAACTCCTTTCACCTGGAACATCAAAACTCCCTCCCTTTAAACGCAGACCCAGATACCCCTAACCATACTGCAAACACTTTCAATTCCTTTTTTATAGAAACCATTCAAGCTCTTGCTAGACAACTGAACACCAATAACTTTTACCCTCCAAATAATCTAATTGACTCTCCCCACAACTTCACTCTTCATCCTATCTCTACCTCTTTCATCTACAAGCTTATTCTCAAACTGAAACCCTGCACCCCCTCTGCTGACAAACTCCCTTCTCTCTTTCTTCAAAAGGCTGCTAAACAGATTGCATACCCTATATCTATACTCATTAATAGGACGATCCAAGAGGGAACCATACCAGATATATGGAAAGTCTCTCATATTATCCCACTACGCAAAGGTGGTAGCTCTATTGATTACACTAACTATAGACCTATTGCTCTTCTCTCACCTCTAGCTAAGATAATGGAGAAATGTATCCATCAGCAACTTGTTCAGTATCTCTCTTTAAACAACATTATAGCCAACTGTCAACATGGCTTTAGACCTCAACATAGCACCTCCACTGCCCTCCTTTCCTTTGTTGATACTATTAACAACTATCGTAACTCCAATCTTTTCTCCTCTGCTCTCTTCATTGACCTCTCTAAAGCCTTTGACATGGTGAACCACTCTTCCCTCATTAATATCCTTCAATCCCTCTCATTTGATATCCTGGCTATTAAATGGTTTACTTCTTATCTAAGCAACAGACAACAAGCCGTTCTTTGGGACAACCATATCTCTTCCTTATTGCCTGTTTCTATTGGAGTACCACAGGGCTCCATTCTTGGGCCACTTCTCTTCTCCCTTTACATAAGCGATCTTAACACTGTAATCCCTCAAGCTACCTGCATCCAATACGCTGGCGACACCACTATTATTTGTTCAGCATCTACCTCCTCAGAACTACTCTCACTAACTCAAACTACCTTCAACACTGTAGAAACCTGGTTTACTAGACGGTACCTCCTCCTCAATGCTAAAAACTAAACTGCTCCTTTTCACTCCTACCACTCGAGCCTCCCATTAAACTTCAACATCTTGTCAAATGACACCACTGTCATCTCTCCTGACCTGACAACAAAACTACTAGGAGTAACCATTGATAACAATCTCACTTTTGATCAACATACAAACAACATCATCAAAACAGTTAACAAAAAAATAGGATCATTATACCGTATTAAGCCATTTCTCACACCTACTACCAGGGCTACTATCACCCACTCCCATCTGATATCTACTCTCTTTTATGCATCACCTATCTTCACTAACCTTAAGAAGGCTAACCTAAATAAACTAGCAGTTTGTTACAATAGCATTGCCCTTTGCCACGGTAACCCTTTCAGAACACATCACTGTCATAACCTAAAACTCCTAGGCTGGCTAGAGCTACAAAACTGTCTTATGATCTCACAACTTACTATTGCCCACAAGATACTTTACCAACCTGATAACACCCCTATACTCTCTAAACTTTTAATCCCTTATAGTAATCTTACCTCCCTTGATCTTCTTCTAAACTCATGACCAAATCTGTAAAATCTCATAACTTAGCTGGTGACTCTCTGTTCACTAATACTGTAGGTAGGACATGGAATCTGCTACCCACAGATATTACTCTAATCTCTTCCTTACCTCTCTTCAAACAAAAATCAAACTGTACTTCCAAAATCACTGGCTTTGTTCCTGTAGGACTCTGACTAACCTTTTTATTCCCCTACTCTACCTTAACTACTTACTGTCTTATTAGCTACACATACACTTACTTTTTCTTGCCCTGTTGCTCTCCTCTTATGCTCTGACTCACTCCTCCTTTCTCTCCCTGCCCTCATTTCCATTCTTCTTTTTCTTCCCTTCTAGACTTTTGTTTCTCTCTCTTCTCCTCTCTTGTATTTCTACATTAATCCCTTCTAATCTCTTGTTTTACTTCTTTCTCTCCGAATTAATGAAACTAACTGCTAATCTTTAGCATTTTATTTTGTGATGCTACTACTGACCTAGTGTATTTTGTGTGTGCCTTAAATATTTGTTGTTCTTATTACTAAATGTATATGCTTATTGTACTTAAATTTTTATTAATATGTCTTGTAGTTTAGTTTTATGTATGGAGCTTTTCTCCCCGGGCCTCTACTGAAAATGGACATATATCCAGCTAGACTAGCCCGGTAAACAAATGTAAAATAATAAAATAAATAAATAAATAAATACGTGTGTGGGCTCCGTCCCTAATTAAAGAGTTATCAGTTAGTAGACTTATGTTATGGGATTGTACATTGGGCTGTTGTTAATTGGTTTCTATACAGTATGCAGGTGAGGTTGATACTTCCATACCTCCGGAATTGCAGCGATATGTAAAGGGATATGTCTAACTGACAGCTATCCCGTGTATTTCTGTCCCAGATATCTGCAGTTATTGCGGTTGTGTTGGTAACAGAACCTCTTTGCCATGGGTTGCCACCTTTTCATATGGCCATTGTTAGACACTTGCAGGATGCACAGCGGTGTTTACAGGCCAACACATAGCCACGGTCAGTACACAGGTTAGCACATACTTTTATCCTCAATACATACCTATTGTGGGACTTTGGCTACTTATCATATTGCATGTAACATTTACGTTTCTTACATACAGGCATAACTATTTAATGCAACTATTAAATTATATATGGGACATATTAATGTCCTACAATCCCGGACATTTGCCCTTTGTAATGTTTTATGTCAAGATACACCTGCCCAGGGAGGGGCTGTCCCTCCTAATGTGGGACAGGTGGTAACCGTATGCCTACGGCTAGCTATACCCACACCTACCATAATGATCTACCTCCGAGTTGGCACTAACAGACACATGATGCGGACACACACACACACGCACATTACAGTCACACGGAGATGCACATGGCACCCTCAACACACACATACACAGACTACGGCGCTCACAAACACAGTTGAACACAGTACCTACGTGGACCGCAACACCGGCAGCGGTAACGAAATGTCCCTTCATATCATCATACTATTACTCATGGTTGTACTGTTCCGGTACTGTGTTCTTTCGGTCTTTCAGCCTCGTGGTCACGCATGTCGGCATGTTACACATTCCATAGTTGGCGGTATCCTATTTATTTGTATCTCCAAGGTGTTATGAATGTCGTTGACCTATCTATATATATTTGCTGATATTGCTGAATCCGTATATATCAACATATATCACTCTATCACCCTTTCTATCTGTATTATATATATGTATATATGTGTACATATATATATATATATATATATATATATATATATATATATATATATATATATATATATATCTATATATCTATATATCTATATATATATATATATATATATATATATATATATATATATATATATATATGTATATATATATATATACATATATATATATATCTGACGGGGAAAGTGACAGACAAGCTACACCTTTCATTTTGTACTTGTTGGTGTATACTGTTTCCTGGACGCCGCACGTTTGTGTCTGTACCTGTCACATTACACACCTGCCATAGGTTAGGGTTACCAGCTGTCCCACTCTGCGAGGGACAGTCCCTCTTTGGGCAGTTGTGTCCTGCAAAATATTTGTGAACATGGCAAATGTCCTGGGATTTTAGAACATACTTATTTCCTATAGTTTATGTAATAGTTGCATAAAACAGTTATTCTGTATCAGAACCACCTATATGTTCTAGAAACAGAATAAGTAAGTAAACATTACAAGAATGAGATTTTATCTAGGCAAAACAGTGAAGTTCTGAATTTCGTACTGGCCGGGTGTATGTGTCGGCCTGCAGACATCTGACGTATGTCCCACATTGGTCATTTGAAGAGGTGGCAACCCTACCATAGGTACATCTTGCCTAGCAATAGTGCTAGGTGATTCTATACATGATTGCGTGTTCTACACCTGGCAGTGGTCATTTTACCCTTCAGTGCAGGCGCTATTAGTACAGGGGTGAATAATGCTGGTTTCACCTGTTCTGGACATCATTGACCATGATCTGCACGATATTCGGAGTAGCTTATCCCTGTTTCGCGCATATCCATATAGTCATATGTAAATGTCGCTTACCAGCAGTGGGCAATGCATATTCCTGGTAACGTGTGCTAAACATGATCTGCTGACCTGCATCCGACATGCATTACTCGTGCCTTCGGGATTACGTTACATCCCTTGCAGGATGTGGGACCGGGAACATGCACGGCGGTCACTGCATTTAACATATGGCCATCTGGGATTTGTACACGTGTTATATCGTTTTGTACGTGGAGTATACTACGGCTGTTACTCCATACTGCACTCACATGGGTAACTCAGTTAGTTTACATATTGATGAGTCCAGTTAATGGTATGTCCATGTGATGTTTACTGGATGTGCTCCGGCACTGGGCATGTATATCTCAGTGAGCCACACACGATACTGTGCTACACCTTCAAATGACCATGGGTGGAGCATGCTGGGGTGATGAATACCTGTCATGTGTACACCCCATGCCTAGACACAACATCCATGATTATATTATGTGGAGCCCCTCATTAACACAGCAGGGACTCTGTGCTGAGTGTGTGCAGAACAGTGCTTACACACATGTGCTCCCACGATTGCCTGTGCTCCTCTATGCGACAGTTGGTTACTCGATGTTGTGGTGACAGCAGACACTGTTTGCCCCATTTGGTGTATGGCCTCTGACAGTCTGCCGTGAACCTACCATTGTACCTGGGAACCTGTACACACAGCACCACCATATGCTGATAGGCGCATGTATTGTTCAGGTGTTGACATTCCTTGTTCCAATAACTGTTGTGTGTACAATGTTTGAGGGCTGCCTATGTGGGATTCACACAATGGGCCACCTATACATTACAATTTACAGGTGGTCGTGCTTGTGTGCCACCCATTTTACTGTGTGTGCAGGTGGAGAGGTGTGTCAGTCCGTAGGGGCCTACACTGTCAGAGTATGTGCTATATGTTCCCTCTTTGCCAAAGCATAGGCATATTAGGCATGCCTCCATCTGCCTACTGGGGCTGGCACAGTGTGTTCATGGTCTGAGTCCCTCTTTGCCTGTGATGGCCTTGGAAATTGCGGTGGGCTATGAGGGCCTTCACCATTTTGTCCCTGCTGCAGCTGTTTCCCCAGGATCATATTATGTAGCATGGCACATACTATGACAATGTGGGCACATGTGCCTGGAGAGTACTGCAAGGCTCCACCAGATGTGTCCAAGCACCAGAACCGTAATTTCAGCATCCCGAACACA